>NW_026733853.1:32500-35000 GCF_028476545.2 Physella acuta | reverse complement strand
TCCGAGGGCTGGGCCAGTGCGAGACTTTTATCGAGCCACCAATACTGCTTGGTTGCGTTAGCACTGCGCGTCGCCGCTGGCTTCACGCTACGGACACGTACTTTTACCTTCACTGGCGCGACCTGCGCGCCGAGCCCGCATTTTACCGGGAAGCTAGTCGGGAGACTGAGCCACGCACGGTCAGATCGGGCACATGTCGCTGGCTGCGAGGGAGCGCGGATCCTAGCGTCACATAGAGGCTTCACCGACACTCACCTCCACAATAGTAGATACAGACCGTTTTAACCGCCGTATTTCTGCCCATACCTCTAGTGTTAAACCGAAAAATCGGGTACATAGTCTCGGGGAGGACCGGGGTGCCGCCCCATGAGGGGAGCCCGCACGGAGGGCGCCGGGGGTGCCGCGACCCGGGGGGCGGCGCGGGGGTGTCGGGGCGCATCTACGGGGCTCACTCGCGCGGGCGCCACACTTCCGGGGGGCGCCCCAGGTGGGGTGCCAACTTTGGCGCCCCCGACTAAGGGGCCGCCCCCACTGCGGTTACACGCTTTACGACCACCCACCCGCGTTCCCCACCCCAGGGGGCATGCGAATCACCCGCCAGGGGCGTTCTGGGACCGAGGGCGCCGCTCCGGCACAAGGGGGAGCCAAAACGCCCCGAGTTCCCCCGCGGCCACCTCGACACCTGGGCGGGCGGCGAGGGGTGTCCTGCGATCGGGGTGGGGAGCTCTACCAGAATCACCCGCCAAACTTCACCGGGGGCGTCTCCCGGCGCCCCTGCGCTCGGGTGACGAACAGCGCCCCGGGCTATCCCGGGCGCCCTATGGCGTCCACCTTCGATCGGAAGGGTGATCTCGACTCGGGCTGAGGCGGGCCACAACAATCCGCGGTCACATCGGAGCCGTCCAGGCTAACGAGGCCCCGGCTCACGGGTAACCCATGGGGCTGGACCGGGAGTCCGCCGTTAAAGAAGAAAGAAATGTAGTGCAAACCAGAACCAGTTTTTTTTATTTATTTTATAACTCGACTAATAATCGTCACAAAATTATAAACTTGGTACCTACGGATAGCCCTGGGCCCAACCTAATACAGGATGTCCATAACTATGCGCTAATTAAATAATTAATGGGTATTAAGGTCGGTCTTAGTAAATTGCTATATAAAGTCTAAGACCAGAACCAGTATTTTAAATTTATTTTATAACTCGGCTCCTAATTGTCACAAAATTTAAAAATTGGTACCTATGGATAGCCCTCGGCCCTACCTAATACACCGTGTCCATAACAATGTGGTAATTAAATATTTACTGGGCGTTAGGGTCGGTCTTAGTAAATTGCTATATAAAGTCTATATAAAATTTTACGAATTTAAAAAAAAAATTCCTACCGTCAAAAATAGCGACGCCTAGACCACCACACCTGTTCTGACGTTAAATCCTACTTGCACACACGTGTGGGAATAGATTAGATATCATCTAGAGATAGAATTCCTAATTATTTAATTAAAATAGAGACTCTAGATTTAATAGTTGTGTCATAGTTACATTAAGTCGAATTAGCGAAGCGGAGGCGGGAACTAGATTCTAGATCTAACACTTCGATTGCGATGAAAAAAAAATAGCTTTATTTTAAGGCCGACAAGGCAAATACGGTTTAATTAATATTAAAGAAATAAGTCCGAACACCTACCTTAAGCGAATCATCTACACAACACATGACTAGAAATAATACACGTCCACACGAAGAGCGATTGAAACGGTGACTGCAACGGTGAAAACTTGTACGACGGAAACATGGCGCCTAGGTTATGCCTACTTCCGGTCTGATGAAAATTTTTAATTCATTTTAAATTTTGCGCTCTATTTCGTCCGCGCTTGTCCACTTAAACTCTACAGAAAAGATAGTCTATATAAAAATAATTCCTAGAAGACAATTTTATGAGAGATCACCCACATTTATTTACCCTGCCTGTCTACCTTAGGGTTAGAGTTTGAATTTTTCTAGATTCAAGCCAAATATGCCGTGTCGATTAAACGACGACGTACATAACAGAGCGAAGACAATGAATGGTTCCTTAATTAACTATAATTACGGTCCTAATACAACTACAATTCACCATAGTACTAATATGTATGTGTATTGTTGTTTTGGGAGTTCTGTCATTACATTTTAAATTATAAAAAAAACGGGTTTACGATACACTTCATTACGCCGCCGATCGTGGTTTTAGATTTAAATTTGGTCGGATTCGGTTTATTATTAATTTATATAATACTTTATACATACTTTAATTCATTAAATACATTTATCTATGTATTTATTTCATTAGTTAAGTATTTGTTTAACTAAAAATTATCAATTTAAGGCATAACAATTACAGAAAACGATTGTATTTGAGATAAGTCTTATCGAACCATTTAGTAGCTGGGTCGGTTTATTATTAATTTATCTAATACTTTATACATACTTTCACTCATTAATTACATGTATATATGCATTCATTA
>NW_026733853.1:10000-12500 GCF_028476545.2 Physella acuta | reverse complement strand
CCCGCGGCCACCTCGACACCTGGGCGGGCGGCGAGGGGTGTCCTGCGATCGGGGTGGGGAGCTCTACCAGAATCACCCGCCAAACTTCACCGGGGGCGTCTCCCGGCGCCCCTGCGCTCGGGTGACGAACAGCGCCCCGGGCTATCCCGGGCGCCCTATGGCGTCCACCTTCGATCGGAAGGGTGATCTCGACTCGGGCTGAGGCGGGCCACAACAATCCGCGGTCACATCGGAGCCGTCCAGGCTAACGAGGCCCCGGCTCACGGGTAACCCATGGGGCTGGACCGGGAGTCCGCCGTTAAAGAAGAAAGAAATGTAGTGCAAACCAGAACCAGTTTTTTTTATTTATTTTATAACTCGACTAATAATCGTCACAAAATTATAAACTTGGTACCTACGGATAGCCCTGGGCCCAACCTAATACAGGATGTCCATAACTATGCGCTAATTAAATAATTAATGGGTATTAAGGTCGGTCTTAGTAAATTGCTATATAAAGTCTAAGACCAGAACCAGTATTTTAAATTTATTTTATAACTCGGCTCCTAATTGTCACAAAATTTAAAAATTGGTACCTATGGATAGCCCTCGGCCCTACCTAATACACCGTGTCCATAACAATGTGGTAATTAAATATTTACTGGGCGTTAGGGTCGGTCTTAGTAAATTGCTATATAAAGTCTATATAAAATTTTACGAATTTAAAAAAAAAATTCCTACCGTCAAAAATAGCGACGCCTAGACCACCACACCTGTTCTGACGTTAAATCCTACTTGCACACACGTGTGGGAATAGATTAGATATCATCTAGAGATAGAATTCCTAATTATTTAATTAAAATAGAGACTCTAGATTTAATAGTTGTGTCATAGTTACATTAAGTCGAATTAGCGAAGCGGAGGCGGGAACTAGATTCTAGATCTAACACTTCGATTGCGATGAAAAAAAAATAGCTTTATTTTAAGGCCGACAAGGCAAATACGGTTTAATTAATATTAAAGAAATAAGTCCGAACACCTACCTTAAGCGAATCATCTACACAACACATGACTAGAAATAATACACGTCCACACGAAGAGCGATTGAAACGGTGACTGCAACGGTGAAAACTTGTACGACGGAAACATGGCGCCTAGGTTATGCCTACTTCCGGTCTGATGAAAATTTTTAATTCATTTTAAATTTTGCGCTCTATTTCGTCCGCGCTTGTCCACTTAAACTCTACAGAAAAGATAGTCTATATAAAAATAATTCCTAGAAGACAATTTTATGAGAGATCACCCACATTTATTTACCCTGCCTGTCTACCTTAGGGTTAGAGTTTGAATTTTTCTAGATTCAAGCCAAATATGCCGTGTCGATTAAACGACGACGTACATAACAGAGCGAAGACAATGAATGGTTCCTTAATTAACTATAATTACGGTCCTAATACAACTACAATTCACCATAGTACTAATATGTATGTGTATTGTTGTTTTGGGAGTTCTGTCATTACATTTTAAATTATAAAAAAAACGGGTTTACGATACACTTCATTACGCCGCCGATCGTGGTTTTAGATTTAAATTTGGTCGGATTCGGTTTTTATTATTAATTTATATAATACTTTATACATACTTTAATTCATTAAATACATTTATCTATGTATTTATTTCATTAGTTAAGTATTTGTTTAACTAAAAATTATCAATTTAAGGCATAACAATTACAGAAAACGATTGTATTTGAGATAAGTCTTATCGAACCATTTAGTAGCTGGGTCGGTTTATTATTAATTTATCTAATACTTTATACATACTTTCACTCATTAATTACATGTATATATGCATTCATTAAATCATTTAAGTATTTATTTCATCAAAAAGTATCGATTGAAGGCATAACACTGATAGAAAACGATTGTATTTGAGATAAGTCTTATCGAACCATTTAGTAGCTGGTTCGCGGGTCGGTTTTATTCCTTAACTCTAGATTTAAGTCTATCGTGTTTAATTTCAATTTAATTTATCACAACTTTTAGATTTTGTACTAGATTAAGCTACATTGAAGCTTATTTTTCACTATTTAATCAATAGAGGATATTATATAATATTTTTAAGTCTAATATTACGCAGCCGTTTGTTAAATCTAGTTTTACAACGACGACTCGCGCGATTTCGGTTTGGTTTTAAAACTTAAGTTCATTGATTCTTAAAATATATATTCCAGTTAGAATAGAACTGAATACGTACCACATGATGTATACACACGTTTGGGTTATTTATTTATTTTAAATTTAGTTTATTATGACCGATCGTAATTAACTTTGGCGATACCGGGCTGATATGTCTTATCGACCGGAAAACTACTGTCCCTTCGGTCGACTAGTTGGTCTTAGACGGCATTACCGAGGTTTGAAAACTCTTACACCGTGTTTTTATTTTCACATAGATCCTATATTTTGATACCAGTCATTCGTTTAAGTTTAAATTAGAAAACGTGAAATGTAGTTTATTG
>NW_026733853.1:0-2500 GCF_028476545.2 Physella acuta | reverse complement strand
AGACATGCATGGCTTAATCTTTGAGACAAGCATATGACTACTGGCAGGATCAACCAGATAGCTATCGTTTGCGAGACGTTTTTCCACAACACATCGCGGGACGGGAGACAACGCTCTAGCGAGAGAACGGATCCCGGCATTCCCGGATTTTTTCACATCGGACCGCTCACATTTCCCCCTTCACCGTAAACACGGCGTCGCCGGGAAATCTCTCGATTTGCATCGAGCCGACTGCGTTTTGCAGACCCGTCGCCCGTTCCGAGGGCTGGGCCAGTGCGAGACTTTTATCGAGCCACCAATACTGCTTGGTTGCGTTAGCACTGCGCGTCGCCGCTGGCTTCACGCTACGGACACGTACTTTTACCTTCACTGGCGCGACCTGCGCGCCGAGCCCGCATTTTACCGGGAAGCTAGTCGGGAGACTGAGCCACGCACGGTCAGATCGGGCACATGTCGCTGGCTGCGAGGGAGCGCGGATCCTAGCGTCACATAGAGGCTTCACCGACACTCACCTCCACAATAGTAGATACAGACCGTTTTAACCGCCGTATTTCTGCCCATACCTCTAGTGTTAAACCGAAAAATCGGGTACATAGTCTCGGGGAGGACCGGGGTGCCGCCCCATGAGGGGAGCCCGCACGGAGGGCGCCGGGGGTGCCGCGACCCGGGGGGCGGCGCGGGGGTGTCGGGGCGCATCTACGGGGCTCACTCGCGCGGGCGCCACACTTCCGGGGGGCGCCCCAGGTGGGGTGCCAACTTTGGCGCCCCCGACTAAGGGGCCGCCCCCACTGCGGTTACACGCTTTACGACCACCCACCCGCGTTCCCCACCCCAGGGGGCATGCGAATCACCCGCCAGGGGCGTTCTGGGACCGAGGGCGCCGCTCCGGCACAAGGGGGAGCCAAAACGCCCCGAGTTCCCCCGCGGCCACCTCGACACCTGGGCGGGCGGCGAGGGGTGTCCTGCGATCGGGGTGGGGAGCTCTACCAGAATCACCCGCCAAACTTCACCGGGGGCGTCTCCCGGCGCCCCTGCGCTCGGGTGACGAACAGCGCCCCGGGCTATCCCGGGCGCCCTATGGCGTCCACCTTCGATCGGAAGGGTGATCTCGACTCGGGCTGAGGCGGGCCACAACAATCCGCGGTCACATCGGAGCCGTCCAGGCTAACGAGGCCCCGGCTCACGGGTAACCCATGGGGCTGGACCGGGAGTCCGCCGTTAAAGAAGAAAGAAATGTAGTGCAAACCAGAACCAGTTTTTTTTATTTATTTTATAACTCGACTAATAATCGTCACAAAATTATAAACTTGGTACCTACGGATAGCCCTGGGCCCAACCTAATACAGGATGTCCATAACTATGCGCTAATTAAATAATTAATGGGTATTAAGGTCGGTCTTAGTAAATTGCTATATAAAGTCTAAGACCAGAACCAGTATTTTAAATTTATTTTATAACTCGGCTCCTAATTGTCACAAAATTTAAAAATTGGTACCTATGGATAGCCCTCGGCCCTACCTAATACACCGTGTCCATAACAATGTGGTAATTAAATATTTACTGGGCGTTAGGGTCGGTCTTAGTAAATTGCTATATAAAGTCTATATAAAATTTTACGAATTTAAAAAAAAAATTCCTACCGTCAAAAATAGCGACGCCTAGACCACCACACCTGTTCTGACGTTAAATCCTACTTGCACACACGTGTGGGAATAGATTAGATATCATCTAGAGATAGAATTCCTAATTATTTAATTAAAATAGAGACTCTAGATTTAATAGTTGTGTCATAGTTACATTAAGTCGAATTAGCGAAGCGGAGGCGGGAACTAGATTCTAGATCTAACACTTCGATTGCGATGAAAAAAAAATAGCTTTATTTTAAGGCCGACAAGGCAAATACGGTTTAATTAATATTAAAGAAATAAGTCCGAACACCTACCTTAAGCGAATCATCTACACAACACATGACTAGAAATAATACACGTCCACACGAAGAGCGATTGAAACGGTGACTGCAACGGTGAAAACTTGTACGACGGAAACATGGCGCCTAGGTTATGCCTACTTCCGGTCTGATGAAAATTTTTAATTCATTTTAAATTTTGCGCTCTATTTCGTCCGCGCTTGTCCACTTAAACTCTACAGAAAAGATAGTCTATATAAAAATAATTCCTAGAAGACAATTTTATGAGAGATCACCCACATTTATTTACCCTGCCTGTCTACCTTAGGGTTAGAGTTTGAATTTTTCTAGATTCAAGCCAAATATGCCGTGTCGATTAAACGACGACGTACATAACAGAGCGAAGACAATGAATGGTTCCTTAATTAACTATAATTACGGTCCTAATACAACTACAATTCACCATAGTACTAATATGTATGTGTATTGTTGTTTTGGGAGTTCTGTCATTACATTTTAAATTATAAAAAAAACGGGTTTACGATACACTTCATTACGCCGCCGATCGTGGTTTTAGATTTAAATTTGGTCGGA
>NW_026733852.1:35000-40292 GCF_028476545.2 Physella acuta | reverse complement strand
ATAAAAAGAAATCAGGGGCCTAATCATTAATTTAGTAAATAATATAAAAAAGACTTTTGCCTGCGGATAATTTATTTCAAAACACCTTCTTGTGGATTTTTTTTTATCAAGGGCGGTTTGATTGTTAATCACTAGAGGCACTTAAACAAACAGTTTGAAATCCCGTTGGTGCAAACGAAAATATAACCGCTTTAGGAAAACTATCGCAAATGTAATACTTTACAATTAAAATGCTAAGACGCGCCTAATTGTTAACATTAGTCCTTAATCTAGCTCCAACCCAAACAATACCGGAATATTTATTTGAGACGAATCGTCGATTAAATGTTGTTTGCTTAACTTACTTGTGTAGTATAAATATGATAGATCTATAATGTATTGTATAGATCTAGGTTGGCTGGAATTAAGAGGGGGTGGGTTGGCTATGTTAAGTGGGGTTGGAGGCAACGATCTGCTGTGGGTTGGTCGCAAAAATCTATTGTGGGTTTTGACCACGGCAAAATTTCCTTGACCTAAACTTTATTTAACCACAACTGGACCGTTTTGTCGAGGTCTGGGGGGGGGGGGCTCTGTTACACAATTAAGGTTCATATTTGTGGTTCAAGGGCTGAATGGATACTAATATGGCCTGCTAAGTCTTATGGAATAATATCTTTTGATAATCAGGGCGGGATTATACCGCCCTGATTGTTGAAGCTAATATCCGTTCTGATGCTTGAACGTGTATTAAGGGCTAAAATTCGGGTAAATAAGGGGGCGTTGCCAATTTCCGATGTGAGGGTTAACAATGTGTGTGTGGGGGGGGGGGGATAACGTTTATTTTGAGGTTACTATTTGATCAAGGCTTAGGCGTGTTTGCTGATTGCTGAAATAATGTTTGGCCTGAAGTTTAAAATATCGTAGAAATTGCTTGTCCTACCATCAAAGCATCAATAAATTACATGTTATTTGATCAACTCACACCAATAAAGTACCTGTCATTTGATCAACTCACACCAATAAACTACATGTCATTTGATCAACTCACACCAATAAAGTACCTGTCATTTGATCAACTCACACCAATAAACTACCTGTCATTTGATCAACTCACACCAATAAAGTACCTGTCATTTGATCAACTCACACCAATAAAGTACCTGTCATTTGATCAACTCACACCAATAAACTACATGTCATTTGATCAACTCACACCAATAAAGTACCTGTCATTTGATCAACTCACACCAATAAACTACCTGTCATTTGATCAACTCACACCAATAAAGTACCTGTCATTTGATCAACTCACACCAATAAACTACATGTCATTTGATCAACTCACACCAATAAAGTACCTGTCATTTGATCAACTCACACCAATAAAGTACCTGTCATTTGATCAACTCACACCAATAAAGTACCTGTCATTTGATCAACTCACACCAATAAAGTACCTGTCATTTGATCAACTTACACCAATAAACTACCTGTCATTTGATCAACTTACACCAATAAACTACCTGTCATTTGATCAACCAACAGCAATTAACTACCTGTCATTTGATCAACTTACACCAATAAACTACCTGTCATTTGATCAACCAACAGCAGTTAACTACATGTCATTTGATCAACTCACACCAATAAACTACCTACCCATCAGTATAGTTTTCGTGAGTGGATTGATAAAGTGTGTGTGTGTGTGCGTGTGTATGTGCTGAAATCTTAACCCTGATTCTTACGTTTATGATAGTCTCATAACTAGAAAATTTAATACTCATTAGGTAGGCCTACCTCTTTCCATCTGTCTCACTAGCTCCCCTATTGCTACCCATTCTCTCTCTCCGAAATAAAGTATTACTATGACAAACAGAAAACCAATGTAAAGAGAACCCCTTTGAAAAACACACACACACACAAGCACTTTATTGACCCCCCCCCCCCACCACACACACACATACACACCACACAAACAATAGGGCCCACCTATCAGCTTTTGTTAGAGTAAGAGTTATATCACATGACGGGATTATCGATTTAATTCTCAGCGGTCACATACTTAGCGCCAGGTCAAGCTGTTCTATGATATGTCAAGATGCTTTCAGGTCCATCCATTGACCTTGAACTATACAGTTTAGCTTAAGACATTTTTATTTTTTCTTAAAGTCCCCTACAAAGCATGATTACTTATGTTGCAAAAAAAAAAATCAATAATAAAAAATCCGTTAGATTGCGCCGAAACACAAAATGGGGGTTTGCCAAGGATCGAATATCAATAGATCATTAAATGTCGCTTATTTAGTTTTGAGCGGTAAAATTATTATTAATAAGCCGTGAGTCATCTCCCCTAAACTTTCTCGAATATTCTTATTTAACACTACAGGGGATGTCAACTCGGGATATAGACACTATTTTTAATCCATTTTTAATTACTTAAACTTTTTAAAATAGAATAGAATCTCGTAAAAAAAAAAATGCGCACCAAGTGTACGCCAAACAAAATGTATATAATAGTGCGGAATATTATTAGTACTTTAGAAATTCACATTCGTTTTTTGAGAAATCGGAAATAGCGTAAATTACTACTTCCGGTCAACGGAAATTACTCAAAACTTGAAAGAAGGTAGAGAATTTACTTTTTACTTACATGTGAAATTTCATTTATCTATCTGAAATAGTACTCAAGTTATAGACTTTTGAAAAATTGAAAGTAGAAAAGTAGAAAAAGCTCCATTTCCGGTTATCGGAAATCGCTGAAACACACACACACGCACACGAGAAATACGAGCAAGTAAAAAACAAATCAACAATTTTTTAAGTACCCTGGTGTCCTTGAGTATTACTACCCACAAACCAAAACAAGGGAATTAATAGATGGTTAAAAACTTATGATTTTTCTAAAGAAAGATTTTTTTTTCCTATCAATTCATTAAAAACATTATTTTTAACGTGTTATATATTTGATTTTTTTTTAAATCCGGAGAGTTTAAATGTGCACTAAAACTAAATGAATTTACAAAATATGTTATACCCAAATCGTTATCGTTAAAAGCACCGTTTTGTATTTATTTTCTTCTTTCTGATCCTCCTTACAAACTTTCTTCTTTCTACTTTCCTTGTTTACAACCTCAACAATTTACTATAATGTACTCCTTCAATTTTTAATGATATCCCACCTCACCCCAACCCATCTTATCAACGCCCCCACTAATCTTACAATCCTAGCTAAGCCCGTTTTGAGTCCTAATTACACGATCTCCAAGGTAGTGAGCAGCAGATTCAAACCCTCTCCACCCCGGAGCGGGATGATAAATGTTCCAATCGACCAGCAATTACCACACCATTAAATTCTACATCCTGATACACGATAAACACACAATACATGTAAATCAATGTAAACACAAAGTAAATTCTGATCAATGGCCTAACCATGCCTGACCTCGCCTTGCCCCCCACCCCCGGGGTGTACATGTTTGTTTACCCAACTTCTGAAACTACAAATAATGAGCCCGCAGAAACACGTTTTCAAATATCGATCTCGTCGTTAGATTCGATCTCACTAGATTTCGATACCAAACCTGGCTAAAGAAATGTCACTCGTACCATATAAACAATGGAAAACGATAGATATGTGACAAACACTGTAATCTCTCTCTCTCTCTTTATATATAAAAGTATATATATATATATATATATATATATATATATATATATATATATATATATATATATATATATATATATATATATATATATATCCGTGTGTGTGGTGCGCATGCGCAACCAAACTATACGTATAACAAACAATAAGGCCAACCTATCAACTTTAGTTAGAGTAAATCAATTTTCACGTCGACACGTAGAAATGTGGTCGCCACTCCGATGAAATATTTAAACAAGCGTCGCTACAGCTCTGAAAGCGTGTATACAATTCAACCAAGCCTCGCATCAAAGTGAAACCAACTTCCTCTAAACAACGCCAGATTAAATTAAACTTCACCAGTCCTGCTGTGCTCGGTATTGGGTTCTTTTTAATACGCCAAGAGGACAACATAGTATTCCATCTATCCAGTCGTTCACTGATTGTTTGTGTTGTTTCGCTTGTGTAATCCAGTTTTTCGGGTCAGAGGTCGCCGCTCTTCGGGTCAGAGGTCGCCGCTCTTCGGGTCAGAGGTCGCCTTTGGTCGGGTCAGAGGTCGCCTTTGTTTGGGTCAGAGGTCGCCGCTGTTCGGGTCAGGGGTCGCCTTTGGTCGGGTCAGAGGTCGCCTTTGGTCGGGTCAGAGGTCGCCTTTGTCCTGCCTTACATTTTAATGAGAATAAAAAAATTTCCACATCGTATGGAAGTTCGAATTGACGATCCCAATAATTCATATTCATTACTTCTCTTTGAAATAGTTTATTACATTAATATAAAAATTAATCTTTCTCATGTAATTTCTAACATACGATGTGTCTTCATGTGTGATGTATTCTTTCCGGTGCGTATTTGCTGAAAAGTATTTACGTAGGCAAATTTTAAAAATATTTTTCACTAAGGTGTCGTTCATAAAATGACGTCACACTCGTAAAGGGGCGGGTCCGTAATTTTGTGACGGTGTGTGATGAGGGAAGGGGGGGGGGGGGGTTCAGATGGTACGACGTCACACTTTTGCATTATAAAAAAGCAATGTTAGAAAACGAATTTTATACTTTATTTCGCGTTTTAGAAAACTGTTTTAATAAATTGTAATAGGAATTGATTAAAATACTCTATTTTGACAGAGTTCAGACAAGATTTTAGAAAAATATCGATGTTTTAAAAAAAAATTCAACCGCAATTTTGATGGGGGGTGGGGGGTTGTAGGCTGAGGTGTGACGTCATTTTAGGGGGGGGGTCTGGCTTGGCTTTTTGTGACGAAGTGTGATGGAGGGGAAGGGGGAGGTAAAAATCGTCAAAAAAGCGTGACGTCATTTATGGATGACCCCTAACTTTAAAACATTGTTTGATTTTACTTAACATATCTGTATGGGATTGTGGGCATAAAGTACTACACAAACATTGGACAATTTACCTACGTTCATTAATCTAAAGAACATAATAACCATTTCTATAGACGAAACGCTCATATTTTATAACACATCGAGGAACCATACACATAAAAACTGATCATTATCGTAATTAAATTAATCAATAGATTGGGTTGGACTACGCATAAAAACTTTTCATTACACCCAGGCATGCAAGTGAGCATGAAAACTGTTTCAGTTGGTTTAACGTCTTGATCAAAATCTAAAAGCCGAGTACTGCGGAGATGTGTGGCTACGTCACTT
>NW_026733852.1:0-32500 GCF_028476545.2 Physella acuta | reverse complement strand
AACAGATGACTAGGAGTTGTCTCCCCATGGCGTAACTCTCACTATGTGGGTGTGCTGTCTACTGGGCTACTATTGCCTCTCCCTCCTTCTCCAACACACACACGCTTTGTGTGAGGCTCCGGCCGGTACGTTGGTCAGTTGAAATTAGAGATGGACAGACAGACAGACGGACAGATGGTTGGGTTGGACGGAAAGAGATATGGATAGATTTCTAGACTGATAGGTGTATGGTTGACACATACGTGTGGATATACAGATGGGGTTTTTTTTTCCGGACATTTTCCCTAAGGTGTCATTTGTAACTTCCGTGGTCACTTGAAATAAACATGGACGGAAGGATTTTCATACAGATGGACGGACCGACATAGAGATGGATTAACATAAACAAGGATGAACGGATGTAATTACAAATGGACGATAGAAATGACAAAAAAAAAAGACAGATGGACTAGCTTTATGGTTGATGCATGTCATACAAATGGATGGACGGTCATACAATGGACAGATATAATGATGGAATGACGGTCATACAATGGACCAACATAATGATGGATGGACGGTCATACGATGGACCAACATAATGATGTATGGACGGCCAAACAATGGACCAACATAATGATGGATGGACGGTCATACAGGGGGCAATCATAATGATGCATGGTAGGTTATAATGTCTTGATTTAGGATCGCGGGCTCAAGTCTGTACGGAAAAGGTGAGAAGATGGACCGTTATACAGATAGTCTACAGATAGTCTACAGATAGTTTACAGATAGTCTACAGATAGTCTACAGATAGTCTACAGATAGTCTACAGACAGTCTACAGACAGTCTACAGACAGTCTACAGATAGTTTACAGATAGTCTACAGATAGTCTACAGATAGTCTACAGATAGTCTACAGACAGTCTACAGACAGTCTACAGACAGTCTACAGATAGTTTACAGATAGTCTACAGATAGTCTACAGATAGTCTACAGATAGTCTACAGATAGTCTACAGACAGTCTACAGACAGTCTACAGACAGTCTACAGATAGTTTACAGATAGTCTACAGATAGTCTACAGACAGTCTACAAATAGTCTACAGACAGTCTACAGATAGTTTACAGATAGTCTACAGATAGTCTACAGATAGTTTACAGATAGTCTACAGACAGTCTACAGATAGTCTACAGATAGTTTACAAATAGTCTACGGATAGCCTACAGATAGTCTACAGATAGTCTACAGATAGTCTACAGACAGTCTACAAATAGTCTACAGACAGTCTACAGATAGTTTACAGATAGTCTACAGATAGTCTACAGATAGTTTACAGATAGTCTACAGACAGTCTACAGATAGTCTACAGATAGTTTACAAATAGTCTACGGATAGCCTACAGATAGTCTACAGATAGTCTACAGATAGTCTACAGACAGTCTACAAATAGTCTACAGACAGTCTACAGATAGTTTACAGATAGTCTACAGATAGTCTACAGATAGTTTACAGATAGTCTACAGATAGTCTACAGATAGTCTACAGATAGTTTACAGATAGTCTACAGACAGTCTACAGATAGTCTACAGATAGTTTACAAATAGTCTACGGATAGCCTACAGATAGTCTACAGATAGTCTACAGATAGTCTACAGATAGTCTACAGATAGTCTACAGACAGTCTACAGACAGTCTACAGACAGTCTACAGATAGTTTACAGATAGTCTACAGATAGTCTACAGATAGTCTACAGATAGTCTACAGACAGTCTACAGACAGTCTACAGACAGTCTACAGATAGTTTACAGATAGTCTACAGATAGTCTACAGATAGTCTACAGATAGTCTACAGATAGTCTACAGACAGTCTAAGACAGTCTACAGACAGTCTACAGATAGTTTACAGATAGTCTACAGATAGTCTACAGACAGTCTACAAATAGTCTACAGACAGTCTACAGATAGTTTACAGATAGTCTACAGATAGTCTACAGATAGTTTACAGATAGTCTACAGACAGTCTACAGATAGTCTACAGATAGTTTACAAATAGTCTACGGATAGCCTACAGATAGTCTACAGATAGTCTACAGATAGTCTACAGACAGTCTACAAATAGTCTACAGACAGTCTACAGATAGTTTACAGATAGTCTACAGATAGTCTACAGATAGTTTACAGATAGTCTACAGACAGTCTACAGATAGTCTACAGATAGTTTACAAATAGTCTACGGATAGCCTACAGATAGTCTACAGATAGTCTACAGATAGTCTACAGACAGTCTACAAATAGTCTACAGACAGTCTACAGATAGTTTACAGATAGTCTACAGATAGTCTACAGATAGTTTACAGATAGTCTACAGATAGTCTACAGATAGTCTACAGATAGTTTACAGATAGTCTACAGACAGTCTACAGATAGTCTACAGATAGTTTACAAATAGTCTACGGATAGCCTACAGATAGTCTACAGATAGTCTACAGATAGTCTACCAAAATGCCAAAATGAAGTCCTTACTAACTACCTAACATTATGATGGATGGAAGGTTGTATGTTGAGTCACATACAGATCAACTAACAAACAGATCGACAAACGCAAAGGCGTACATATACACCGATGGGCGGTTACACATACGTCTTTCACATAACCATTTGAAACTACCTAAACATTGACTGACAAATCAATGAACTAATTGTCTGACGAATTGATTTCATCTTATTATTAATTAATTAATACATCAATTCCTTGATTTTCGACTTTTAATTTTTTACCTACTCTGGTCCAGGAGATGTCAGCACCTACGGCAATTTTTTCGTTGTACCTTTTCCGGAAGTCGTTTCCTCTTTGGGATCTTCCGCCCTATATGTCTTGTACGTCACCAACCCCAACAACGTCACGATTAGCGTCAGGTTTGTCGTGTACGTCAATGGTGTGTCGTCTCCGAGTACAGTCGCCGTGGACAAGATGAATTTTACACGTCTGGAACTTTCGGCTGAGAAATACATGCAGAAAGGTTGGTTCGTGTTTGTGTTGTGTTTAGGTGTGGTTGTTTGTGTTGTGTTTAGGTGTGGTTGGTTGTTGTTTGTGTTGTGTTGAGGTGTGGTGTGGTTGGTTGGTGTTGTGTTGTGTTGTGTTTAGGGAGAGGTTGGTTGTTGTTTGTGTTGTGTTGAGGTGTGGTTGGTTGGTGTTTGTGTTTTATTTAGGTGTAGTTGGTTGCTGTTGGTGTTATGTTTAGGTGTGGTTGGTTGGTGTTTGTGGTGTGTTTAGGTTTGGTTGGTTGAAATTTGTACGTCACCAACCCCAACAACGTCACGATTAGCGTCAGGTTTGTCGTGTACGTCAATGGTGTGTCGTCTCCGAGTACAGTCGCCGTGGACAAGATGAATTTTACACGTCTGGAACTTTCGGCTGAGAAATACATGCAGAAAGGTTGGTTCGTGTTTGTGTTGTGTTTAGGTGTGGTTGTTTGTGTTGTGTTTAGGTGTGGTTGGTTGTTGTTTGTGTTGTGTTGAGGTGTGGTGTGGTTGGTTGGTGTTGTGTTGTGTTGTGTTTAGGGAGAGGTTGGTTGTTGTTTGTGTTGTGTTGAGGTGTGGTTGGTTGGTGTTTGTGTTTTATTTAGGTGTAGTTGGTTGCTGTTGGTGTTATGTTTAGGTGTGGTTGGTTGGTGTTTGTGGTGTGTTTAGGTTTGGTTGGTTGAAATTTGTTTTGTGTTTAGCATTGATTCGCTGTAGTTTGTGTTGTGTTTAAGTAGTGATAGGCTGTAGTTTGTTTTGCGATAACTATCATCGGGTCTCTATCTTGACTACAAATAAGCTACAGTAATAAATTAAAATTTAGAATGAAAAGGTTTAAATGTAGAAGCCTGCATCACCGCTTTTAAATTTAAATCTCAAAATAAGGGTCGTACCATGATGATATGGGACGGCGGGGGCCGAGTGGTAGAACATACTGTTGCTAACCAGAAAGTCTCGTATTCGGATCTTAGACTCAAAGCTGTAGACTTTTCGGCAGTCAAACTAGCAGCTATTGAAAAAAAATGTAAACATTTATATCTACTGTTTCTGTTGTAGAAAGACATACCAGTACTTACACGTGGTCGGGTAGCGCAACTGCTAACTTGAAAGTCTCCAGTTTGGATCTGAGATCAAACTCTACTCTATATAACGTCTCTAAGTCCACCCAGCTCTGATGGGTACCTAACTCATGTTAGGGAAAGTAAAGACGGTTGGACCACTCCATCCCTTTAGACACATGTGTAAAAAATAAAAGAATTTCTTCCTCATCTATCCAATAAACGGTGAGGTACATAAGTGGTACTTTATACTTAACTTATTTACTCACATATTTCAGTACCATCAAATTCCCCATTTTATACAAGCCCTACATATAGTAACGTTTACCTATCTACCAGCCAGATAGATGGTGAACGTCCCCGGATTCTTTTTTTGGGGTTATATGCAAATGACTTACAGCCTAAATGAATGAACACTAACACAACAACACACTAGGGCTCGATTTTGATGTCTAGGGAAAACTAGTGATACTATTGAAGTTAACACTCATCCAATCTGCATACAACCTTTAATAAGCGAACACAGTTGTGGCAGAACACTAGGTTAAACGAGATAAAATATTTAATTTAGAAAATAACAAAACCCAACTTACAAAGCGTAAGAAAAAATACTATCACAGATTTTAACACTGTATAAAAATAGCCACAGGTCACACAACACTGCTATAGCTTCAAAGAATCACTTGGCGACAAGTAATATTATACTAGAAGACTAAAACAACTTAAGAAAGCATAGCACACTCAGGACTTAAGTTCTCTCACGTTCAAATGGTCAGAATCTATTGCCGGACAAAATGGACGGCCTGGTCTTAATAGACCGTTTGATCAAGGTAGACTGCCCCGTGTCGCGTGTGCGCGATCTAGTTAAAGACTTAGGCCACAGGGGAGGTTATCCTCAACTCATGTAGCCATTGGTTGGGGTAGTCATCTGATCCGAATCAATCAATCAGATCTTGATGGAAAATTTCTTAGTCTTAGACACCCTTAATAAGACAGTGGAAAAACCCCGGTAGTTGCACCATCAATCCATATAAGGTATTATACAATGTCAAAATAAAACATTTCTGGACCTAAGTAGGTCACACCCCTCCCTTTTTGGAAGTGACAGATAGGTTCCACAAAAACATACATAAGGAACCAATCTGGCAATGAAATAAAAAAAATGCTTTACAAATGTAGGCAATCAAAACCTTAATACCATATGAAAATATCCCTGAACATAAAAGGGAAGTAACTCAAACTTTTACAATTTGTGAAAGGGGAGTAACCCTTCCAAAAAATAATTATACATCAAAATCCCTCAAAAAGGGGTATTGCAATATTTCCATGAGGATATTAAAAGTGGTAAACCCGCCAGGGTAAGACCTTTATTTCAATGACTAGCTACAATATCAACTGAGCCATGTGAGACATATTATCATAGAAGATTACATATAATCAAAAACCACCTTTAATTAAGGTTCACCTGAAAATAAACAAAATTTGTAACAGGATTGACATTTTGAAAAATTCAAAACTCATACCACTCATTTTCATGTGAGCGTCACCCAAACACAACACCTGTGCATGGTCTCAATGAACCACAAAACACGTCACATGATCAATGTGTGCAACAAGATTTTACATCCTTGACAAACAATCAGCCACAACATTATCACTACCCTTAATGTGTGAAATTTCCAGATTAAAATTTTGGAAATATAAGCACCATCTCAATATTCTTTGATTTGTCTGTCCTAACTTAGAGGTAAATTTCAGGGGATCATGGTCAGAAAACACTCTGGCTGGATTGGTTGAAGAAGAGACATAGACTTCAAAATGTTGTAAGGACAAAACCAAAGCTAAAGCTTCTTTTTCAATAGTAGAGTAATTCTTTTGGTTCTCATTTAACTTCCTGGAAAAAAAAGCAATGGGATGGTCAATCCCCATGTTATCTTCTTGAAATAGGAATGAGCCAATGGCTAAGTTGCTATCATCAATGGCAAGTTTAAAGGGCTTGCTGAAATCTGGTGCAGCCATAACAGGAGCATTAGATAAAAATGACTTAATGGTTAAAAAAGCTTCTTGACATTTATTTGACCATTCAAACTCAACACCCTTTTTCAATAATGCAGTAAGAGGTTCAGCAATAGCTGAAAAGTTTTGACAGAACCGCCTATAGTAACCAGCCATCCCAAGGAACTTTTTGATTTCTTTACAATTTTTGGGAGGTGGCAACTTTACAATAGCATCTACTTTAGCTTCAATGGGCCGAACTTGGTTCGTTCCCACTTGATAACCCAAATAGGTAATTGAACCTTTACAGAAATCACTTTTATGCAAGTTTACAGTAAAATTCACTTCAGACAATTTTCTAAAAAGG
Organism: Physella acuta; assembly: GCF_028476545.2. NCBI lineage: Eukaryota > Metazoa > Mollusca > Gastropoda > Physidae > Physella > Physella acuta. The sequence continues at coordinate 26,074 of NW_026733852.1, read as the reverse complement.
TTAGTCAACTGAACAATATGTTCTTCAAAAGTATTGGAAAATACAACTATATCATCTATGTAGGCCTCGCATTGGTCTATGTCAGCAATGACAGAGTTAATGACCCTCTGGAAAGTTTGACCAGCATTTCGCATACCAAAGGGCATACGTTTGTATCTATAAAAACCATTAGGGGTTACAAAAGCAGATATTTCTTTTGCACGGTCAGATAAGGGGATTTGCCAGGATCCTGAAAGTAAATCAATTTTGGAAATTATCTTAGCCTGACCAACTTTATCAATAACGTCTTCTATTCGAGGTAAAGGATAGGAATCAGCTTTGGTGAGCGCATTTACCTTCCTAAAGTCGGTCACAAACCTGAAAGATCCACCGTCTTTCGGGACTAGGAGACATGGGGAACTCCAGTTGCTGAAACTGGGCTCAATGATATCATTCTTGAGCATATAATCAATTTCATCTTTTATCAAAACAGCTTTTTCTGGGTTAACTCTATAGGGGTGTTGTTTGATGGGTTTTGCGTCACCTACGTTTACATCATGAGGTGGAACCTTCGCTTCTTTGGGGACATCCCCAAAGATAGAGGGAAATGTCTCAAATAACTGAGACAATCTATGGCTTTCCTCTGTGGACAAATGCATAAGGTGGACATTCAAATTATCTAAAAAGGAAGAATTTACCAATTTTGGGGGTTTCAATTTATCATGTATCACATCATCAGAAACATTTGAACATACAGGTAAAGTAATTTTAGCTGTGGAATGAAAATTGTTACAATTATCATAATACTTTTTCAGTGAGTTAACAAGATACACTGTCTGTTTCTTTCTTCTGTCGGGCGTATTGACCACATAGTTCAAATCACTTAATTTTGAATGCACAGTAAAGGGTCCACAATATCTCAAGGATAACGCATTGTTCAGATTAGGCACTAGCACAAGAACTTTCTCGCCTGGATTGAATGTTCGTTTACGAGAACTCTTATCATACAGTCCTTTCATTCTCACTTGGGCCTTTCTTAAGTTCTTGTGAGCCATCTCGCACACGGCTTTCAGTCGAACGTGGAAATCGTCAAAGTTTTCCACTGGATGATCACTGGTACCTGTCCACCGTTCGTGTATCAGCTTCAGGGGACCACGGACAGAATGTCCAAACACCAGTTGAAAAGGAGAGTAACCTAAAGCTTCCTGGACACAGTCCCTCGCGGCGAAAATAATCCATGGAACAGTCTCATCCCATTGGGTGTTACTTTTAGCGAATGTTCTTAGCATGGTTTTGAGGGTTTGGTGGAACCTCTCAAGTACGCCTTGAGACTGAGGGTGGTAGGCTGAGCTGGTGATGTGGGTAACGCCTAGCTTGGCTAGCGCTTCCTGAAAATGGTGACTGGTGAAGTTGCTGCCTTGATCTGTTTGAACGATTCTAGGTAATCCAAAGGTAGTGAAGAACCGGGTCATGGCTCTGACTACAGTCTTTGCCTTAATGTTCCGTAAGGGGAACGCCTCGGGAAAACGGGTACTTGAACACATAAAGGTAAGTAGGTACTCGTTGCCCGCCTTGGTTTTAGGCAAGGGACCTACACAGTCCATGACGATTTTAGAAAAGGGTTCTTCTAATACAGGAATCGGACTCAATGGGGCCTTAGGAATTTTCTGGTTTGGCTTTCCGGCCAACTGACAGTTCGTGCAACTTTTGCAGTAACGCGACACATCATTTCTCATTTTGGGCCAAAAGAACAGTTCTTTGATCTTCGCCACTGTTTTAGTGACTCCTGGGTGCGCTGACATTGGATGGTCATGTGCCAGTTTCAGTATTTCATGCCGATAAGGTGGAGGGACCCACAGTTGGTTTTTACCCAACCATGGTTCGGCTGGTGAGGCATTCACTGGTATAGAGCGACGAAAGAAGAGGCCATTCTCGGAGAAATATTCCCCATCGTCAGATGAGAGAGATTTTTCGACCATTGCCTTGAGTTCCGCGTCGACTTGTTGAGCTTTAATGATGTCTTCCTGAGATATCCTCAGGGGTAAGCCCAGGCTTGTTTTTTCTGGAAGCATAGACTCCAGTTTGGGAGTCGAATTTCTTGACGATGATGGTAGGTGTGGTTCAGACGTTGTGTCAGCCAATTGTTTGGTCTGGCTTCTTGTCACCGCACATGCAGGATACAGTTCATTATCATTATCTGGAACTGTTGACAAAGGGTCTGAAACCGTACAGGGGTATACTTTGCTTCCCGCAAGGTCATTCCCTAGAAGTAGGTGTACTCCTGGGACAGGAATACTATCTATCACACCTAAAATGACTTCGCCTTCGACGAGATGATGTTTCAGGGCAAACTTGTGTAGAGGGACGACAGTAGATTTTGTCCCCACTCCCTGGATAATGGAAATCCTTCCGGTGTTCGTCTCAGGTGTAATGTCCATTGAACTTTTCAAAAGAAGTGATTGTGACGCTCCTGTGTCTCTTAGGACGGTGATATTCTTCTGAGACAACGGATGACCTGGTTTGCTAATGATAGCTTTGGCAATGAAAGATGAAAAGTCAACTTTTCTCGATCCCTCGAGATCGGTAGACTCGGAAGAAACTGGATGGTGGCGTGAACAGTCAAAATGTGACTGCACATAATGTGTGGAAACTTGACTACCTTCTTGCGGACACTTAGGGTTAGCGTCCTTTAGAATTCTAGAGTTCATAGTTGAACTGGCTGCTTGAGGGGATAGAGCATAGTGCGCAGAAGTACGCACCACCTCTCTGTTATATTGACGACGTTTGTAACAGTCCTTGACATGGTGACCAGGTCTTTTGCAGAACTGGCATACTGCTCGACGATTGAGAGTTGATCTTGGTTTCTCTTTGGACTGTGATGCCTTCACGTGTTGGCCAACAGGAGGATTGCTGCCAAAAAGGGGAAGCACGGGGTTGAGGCGGTTTCCTGACACTGGTGGTTTCTTATGCACCAACATATATGTGTCAGCCGACTCAGCAGCCTTCTGGATGTCAATTATCTTGTTATCCAGTATGTGAAGTCGTATGTCTTCAGGCAGGGACGTTAGGAATTCTTCCCTTAGGATAAGTGACCTGAGTTTCTCAAACTCAGAAACTTCCTCAGAGTGTAGCCACCTTGAGAATATTTTCTCCTTTTCAAAGAGAAATTCCACATATGATTGAGTGGGTAACTTGCGGAGTGCTCGGAATTTCATCCGATAGGCCTCGGGCGTCAGTTCGTAGGCCTTCAAAATGGCAGTCTTGACCAAACTATAGTTATTTTGAACGTCGTGAGAGAGTGCCTGGTATGTTTTTGCAGCTTTCCCAGTAAGGACCGAGCTCAATAAAGCAGTAATGGAAGTTTCGGGCCATTCACATGTCTTCGCTAAACTCTCAAATGAGTTAAAGAAAACGACCAAATCTGTTTCATCAAATTTAGGAACTAATTTCCCAAATTTGGCAATCACTTGCCCCACCGACAACTTTTTTGGATCTACCAGGGAAGTGACATCACTAACTTTACCAAATTCTACTTCCAACCTCCTCTTATCTAAAGCAAGTTTAGCCTCTAACTCCTGTTCTTTTAAAGCCTTCTCTAAAGCAACTTTCTCCTCACGGAGTAACACTCCAGCCAACAAACTTTCATCAAATACCCCTTCATTAATAAAATGAACAACAATTTTATCTCTCAACACCTCTGACTTCTGCGTAACAGAATAATCCAATTTCAATTCCTTAACAACACTAACCAAAACTTTTCTACTCAACTTCTCGACCTCCTCAACAGTGGGATTAGCTAAAAAAGATTCCATAACACTAACTTCAAAATCACAACAAGCCTAGATTCTCTAAATTAACACGGAGCGTTGGGCCGTGTACTTGACCTCCTATCGTAACACGTCTGGCTTTTGACCTAGATACCTCTAGCCTAGCGCGCGTTGTAATAACACGGCTTCACTGGATAGAAAAACAACTAAATCAAACTAAACTTAGTGTTTAACTGATATAACCAACAACTGGAACGACAGATTAAATCCCGGACGAGCCCCCACTTTGTAACGTTTACCTATCTACCAGCCAGATAGATGGTGAACGTCCCCGGATTCTTTTTTTGGGGTTATATGCAAATGACTTACAGCCTAAATGAATGAACACTAACACAACAACACACTAGGGCTCGATTTTGATGTCTAGGGAAAACTAGTGATACTATTGAAGTTAACACTCATCCAATCTGCATACAACCTTTAATAAGCGAACACAGTTGTGGCAGAACACTAGGTTAAACGAGATAAAATATTTAATTTAGAATAATACACGTGGGATGTTAGATAAAGCAGTCAAATATTTTTTTGAGTTTGGAGGGAGGCATGAACTACGTGACTGTACCCAATGTTTCTTCCAGGCATCTATTCGGCCCCTACCCCCCGAAGGAATTCTACCGCCTCCCCCCCCCCCCCCCACCGAAGGAAATGGAATTTATATTGAAAATATATACTTTTATCAGTGTCCACCCCCCCCCCCCCCCCCGGGAAAATTTAGTTCGTTCACTCCCTCAAAGATATCAAGTGCCCCCCCCCTCCCCGGAGAAATTGTTCTGGAAGCAACACTGACTGTTCCCGGCACCAGATACCCTAGTTACGCCACTGAGCTAATGACTTACATCTCTCCCCCCACCCAGGTAACGGCACCTTCACACAGTACGTCCAGGTAACCTCAGACCAGCCCTGTTTGGTCTTCGTCACGATGACCCAGAAAATGGACGGATTCACGTCACTTCCGGTGACGTCATGGGGCTCCCGTTATGCGGTGGTCACTCACTGTGAGCGGGCACGTGGCCTGTGTCAGATCGTGGTTGTTGCGAATCAGCAGGCTAAGGTGAGTTCATTAGCTAACTGGCACGCTAATGCTAAGGTGAGAACATTAGGTGACACGCTAATGCTAAGGTGAGATAATTAGGTGACACGCTAATGCTAAGGTGAGATAATTAGGTGACACGCTAATGATAAGGTGAGGTCATTAGCTGACACGCTAATGCTAAGGTGAGATCATTAGATGACACGCTAATGCGAAGGTGAGATCATTAGCTGACACGCTAATACTAAGGTAAGGTCATTAGCAGATTATACAATGTATACAATACATATTTGGCTAAAAAGTCTTAAGCACGTTTGTATAACACGAAGATGATAAAGTGGCTGGTAAAATCTGTTAAGATGGTTGAACATCGCCATCTTCTTTTCTTATTGGAAATATTTACTTAAAATAACCACACACAAAAATACTTGGTTTATGAACAAACAAATACAGTATTTGGTTTAGTTTGGGCTATTATTTATTCTAAATGTCATAGATATTGAATCTATTGTCTTTTGTAACTTCATTTCGTGGCGGTGTTTCCATAATACGAATTCGTTTTTCCCACGTTAAATCTCAAGCTAAGTGAAAATACTCTGTTATGTTGGGGGTTTCTTTCAGCATCAACACATTGTGCCTACTAAGAAATGTGTTGTTTTTTAACATAAGAAAGTTGTTGTAGTAAAGGAAAGTCCCAGTTTTAAAAATATATTTAGATTTTTTTAAAGATTCATTTCTTCAGTTACTATACTAATATCAAAGTTCCTTAGGTGTATTTAAACGCATTTTTACACGTATTACTTTGATCAGAAAATGTTTGATGACGATTTTTTTTAAATAAAAAAAAAACCCAGACAAACCCAAATCGTTAAAGAGCTGTATGAATTTAAGACTTGAGTCAACAGAAACTCTGAAACTATTGTAGGCGAACTGTCGAGAAATCACGTTCTTTCGTACTCCAGAACTCGATAGGAAATCAATGGGGCTCAAAGAGGGAGAAATAAAGTAGAAATTGTTTGGGCGGTGTTGGTTTAGAACAGAGTAAAGGAGAACATAAGTTTCAGGAAATTAGAACCGGTTGTGAGAGATCATATGTGTCGGTGCTACCGGTGTGTGAGAGATTATCTGTGTCTCTGCTACCGGTGTGTGAGAGATTATCTGTGTCGGTGCTACCGGTGTGTGAGAGATTATCTGTGTCTCTGCTACCGGTGTGTGAGAGATTATCTGTGTCGGTGCTACATGTGTGTGAGAGATTATCTGTGTATCTGCTACCGGTGTGTGAGAGATTATCTGTGTCGGTGCTACATGTGTGTGGGAGATTATCTGTGTCTCTGCTACTGTTTTGTGAGAGATTATCTGTGTTGTGGCTACATATGTGTGAGAGATTATCTGTGTCTGTGCTACCGGTGTGCGAGAGATTATCTGTGTCGGGGCGTAGACTGACACAGTAACTGTAACTCTAACCTTTTATTTTAGTCTGTGTAATTTTTTATGCTTTAAAAAATAAAGCAGCGACTTATTTTACAAACTAGATCATAGTTTCAAAGACAGACAGCTTTCGATGAACATCAATGCTATTATAGGCTCTTGTTTATGTTACAATATTCTCCTTTGTGATTCATAAGAAAGATGCATTACGTCAAAATAGTTTCAAACGACGTGAAGACAATAGTCTCCGTAACAAATTTGAAAAGACCACACACAAATTTTTTTTAAATATTGTTATGTGAAAAAAGAAATATCAATAATTCTTTGTTAATAGCGTTTATTGATTTAATTTTTTTAAAATTTTAATTGATTTTAATTTTTTAATTAATGATATCTAGAGTAATCTGATATGTTTGAAAGTGATGAAAGGGGCGTACATGTATGACGTCACACACAGTAATGGGGTTCAGGTTTATGTTACGATTTGCTACTTTATTGTATGTGGGAGTGGGGGGGGGGGGGGGGGGGTCACCAAACTGTGTCGTAGCAGAAATGTGTATATTGTAAGGACAAAATAATTTTTAAACAGGGTAAAATCTATAAACGACCCCTAAATTACACCTTTTGGATGCACTTCTTCCGGATGAAAATTTTCTACAACAGTGTATGACGTCATTGTAAATTGTTGTCCAGTAGTTGAGTGCAAGATGTCCAGTCTTGAGTCTGCTGGTAACCGAGAGAATCGGTGCCACATCCCCAGGCCCAGTCTCATTCTAGATCTTTCTCTCTCTCACTCCATTTCTCTAGCGTAACAAAATACAATGTGTGTGTGGGGGGGGGGGGGGGGGGGGGGGTCACACTATTTTAAAAGAACGACACCCAAAGCAATGTTTGGTAATTTTACTGAGAAAATAACATTTTAGATGACTTTGTTGGTTTTAACAAGTCATATTAATTTTAAAATATCTCTTGGTTTTTTGTGAGCTGTATTAGAGAAGAAGCTCCGCCTACGGTATCTCACAGTACTGATTGGACGGTATTAGACTAGAAGCCCCCGCCTATCCAGAGTTTATTCCAGGCATCTCTTCTACCGCCCCCCCCCCCCCCCCCCAAAGAAGGTCTACCGCCCCCCCCCCCCCCGAACGAAATGGAAATTTATATAGAAAATATATACTTTCAACAGTGTGCGTCCCCCCCCCCCCCCAGAAATTTTAGTCCGCCCACCCCCCCCCCACCCCCCTCCCCCGAAAATTTCAAGTGCCCCCCCCCCCGACTAGAAACCCCGCCTATGGTGTCTCACGGTACTGTTTGTGTGGGCGGTATTAGACTAGAAGCCCCGCCTATGGTGTCTCACGCTGTTGCCTGTCCTCTAGGTGGTCATCCAGCTGCCTGCCCAGGACAAGACCTCGGTCAGCTGGACCAACACGCTCAACCCAGCTGCGAAAGAGGATTTGACCTTGACCCTCAACGCTTACGAAATCTACCAGCTGCAGAGAGGCTACGACCTGACAGGTAGGGGACGACCGCCCCCCCCCCCCCACATATAGTGATACCTTCATGACAGGTATGGGACGACCCCACCCCCCCAAATATAGTGATACCTTCATGACAGATATGGGACGACCGCCCCCCCCCCCACATATAGTGATACCTTCATGACAGGTATGGGACGAACACCCCCCCCCACATATAGTGATACCTTCATGACAGGTATGGGACGACCGCCCCCCCCCCCCCCCACATATAGTGATACCTTCATGACAGGTATGGGACGAACACCCCCCCCCCCCACATATAGTGATACCTTCATGACAGGTATGGGACGAACACCCCCCCCCCCCCCCCACATATAGTGATACCTTCATGACAGGTATGGGACGAACACCCCCCCCCACATATAGTGATACCTTCATGACAGGTATGGGACGACCGCCCCCCCCCCCCACATATAGTGATACCTTCATGACAGGTATGGGACGACCGCCCCCCCCCCCCCCCCACATATAGTGATACCTTCCTGACAGGTATGGGACGAACAACCCTCCCACGACATATGACGTCACGTCAAACTAACATCACGACCAACTGCTTATGACCTCATGCCCAACTTGTTACGACGTCATATCCAGCTGTTTATGACGTCATGTCACACCTCCCCAGGTGCCACCATTACCTCCGACGTCCCCATCGGTGTCCTGAGCGGCTCTGCCAGATCCACAGTCGGCCCACGGCACGCTGGAGGGGGCGTTCATGGAGCAACTTCCGCCCACTCAAGTGCTCGGTACTGATCACGTGGTCTACGCGACCCCTGGGGGGTCAGTTGGGGAGGAGCTGGTCAAGGTGCTGGCGCTGGTTCAGACGGTGGTCCACATCAGCGGACAGTTCCAGAGATTTATGTTAGGACGCTTTCATTTTATAACCCAGGTGAGTTTAAAGGTGTTTTTATAACCAGGTGAGTTGTATGTAAAGGTGTTTTATAACCAGGTGAGTTTAAAGGTGTTTTATAACCAGGTGAGTTTAAAGATGTTTTATAACCAGGTGAGTTTAAATGTGTTTTATAACCAGGTGAGTTGTATGTAAGGGTGTTTTATAACCAGGTGAGTTGTATGTAAAGGTTGTTTATAACCAGGTGAGTTTTAAAGGTGTTTTATAACCAGAAGAGTTGTATGTAAAGGTGTTTTATAACCAGGTGAGTTTAAAGATCTTTTATAACCAGGTGAGTTTAAAGGTGTTTTATAACCAGAAGAGTTACATGTAAAGGTGTTTTATAACAGGTGAGTTGTATGTAAAGGTGTTTTATAACCAGGTGAGTTTCAAGGTGTTTTATAACCAGAAGAGTTGTAGTAAAGGTGTTTTTATAACCAGAAGATTTGTATGTAAAGGTGTTTTATAACCAGGTGAGTTGTATGTAAAGGTGTTTTTATAATTGCTTTACATATAATTAGGTGGGTTAGTTAATTGTTCATTCATTTTTGTGTTATAATTTGGTCATCCCACCTCCCTAACTCGCACACTTTTCTTTACATAGTCTGTTTATGACATGTTACAAGTAATTAGGCCCCTCACAATCATGGCTTTTCTCTTTGAATGAACTATGAAAAAGGATAAATTAACTGAAAAAAATGCCTTACTAGTCTGTAGAATTTCAACATTATTTTTTAATAGCATTTGGTTTTAATTGTAAAAATTGAAGAAAAAAAACTAGCTTTCCATTAGAAATTTACAAAACATATACAAATGTGAAAAAATGAATTACCCTTCAATATAAAACATGACAGTGTTTACTCAAGAAAAGTAATTGAGTCATCAGCAATTTGTACATTGTAAAAACAAATAAATTTTTAAAAGATTTTTTAAAAATTAATCAATCAATGTTTTGTTTCAATTAATTTAATTCACTTTATCTCTTAAACTATACTCTATTAAATAAGTAAATAAAACTAGTAGCCTCCGTCACAATAAAAGTTCAATTATAATGTTTCAATTCACAAATGTGTTCACTAAATACTTTGTCTTGAAATATTTCCTCTGAGATATTTTTTCATACACACACACACATACACACAAAAACACACACACACACACACACACACACACACACAATATATATATATATATATATATATATATATATATATATATTATATATATATATATATATATATATATATATATATATGGACACCCATTAGACATAACACATACTCCATCCGACGCCTCTGTGTCCTATAATTTCAGTTTTAAAGAGTACCGCACATAATTTTAAATTTTCTATCATGCAGAAACTTCAGTAAGTCCCAGCCATCCATATCCAGTCTAACAGACCGATACTGGTGGTCAAGTTAACTGGAGCAGCTGCCCAGTCCTCTTATTCTACGATGACCGTTATATCCCCCACGGTCATGTTCCTGAAAGGAGTTAACCAGGTTGTGCCTTCTTTAATCTGGCCGCAGGTATGTAGTCTGTTTTAAATGTCTGTTGTTTTGTGTGCTGTCTGCTTTAAATGTTTGTTGTTTTGTGTGCTGTCTGTTTTAAATGTCTGTTCTTTGTGTTGTACCAAATGCCTGTGGTCTGATTTAAACCACATACCTTATGTTAGAATTTTATTAGACGTCTCTGCTATACCAGTGTAAAGATATTCTTCTAGATTACCTCAAGCTAAAGTTCAATTGTGTACTTTTTGATATATATATATATATATATATAATATATATATATATATATATATATATATATATATACAGTGGTTTCTTCCAGATTTTTTTCCCGGGAGGGGGGGCACTTGAAACTTTCGGGGGGGGGGGGGGGGGGGGGGGGGCGGTAGCTATCTTTCTTCGGGGGGGGGGGGGGGGCGGACACTGTTAAAAGTATATATATTCTATACATTTCACCAATTATCCAACTTGTCATCTTACTACGGTTTCCAACTCTACTGAATTATTCAGCGTCACCTCTGGCTTCTAAAAGTCGATTTTATTCCTGATACGAGTGACATGCACCGTACTCGTTCGGTGGTGGGGCTCTAATGGGAATGGGGTACATGGGCCTCAACGGTGGTGGGAGTGGGGTTAACAGCCACCCTCCCCCTCCCCTGGGGACTAACGTATCAACAGGTCTGGGTCTATTTGCGTCTTTTCAACTGATGGTCCTTGTAGGAGGGCATCGATTAACCGATACTGATTAAATGGATTGCACCGATATAATTAAAGAGCTGTTAGCTTCTATGGAGCTTCATCGATGAGACCCCCTACAAGAGATACCCCACATAAAAAACATAAACGTATTGCTGGTTTTATTTTTCCTTTAGTTTGCGTCAAATTTGGGCACACAAATCTCGTTCTCTATATCTGGGAGAGTTTGTTTTTTTCTCAGCGAAGAAATAAGACTTGATTTTTTGTTACTATCAACAACCACCCAACCCATCCTTCCCCCTACACCCTCCCCCCCCCCCACTCGGTATTGCCCCGTCCGTGAAAATCAATGTATCCGACCCAACCGTGGAAGTTCACCTGAATACCCCAGGGCGGAGAGAAATAGAACCCGCTGAGCCAGGACGACGAACCCCCAATGGCGTATTGATTCCGGAGAGGATTAGGTATTCAAATGAAAGACGAGCATTTAAGAACGAAGCTTTAAACCCAGGCGGTATCCACCGTCGACATTAAATGTACCATTGTTTATAATCCCTGATAATGTATGGTAATTTATGCATAATTGAACAGGTCTCTGACGTCACCAACGGTTCTCAGTTCGTGGTGGCCATCGGCACCAACGAGTCGCTGCCGTGTATGAATACCACGGTTTTAGGATTTATCGGTGATTTCCCTTTTAAAGGTAAGTTAGGGTCCCCTGGTTTAAAACCAAAAATGTCGGTCTTGACACTGCATGAATAAAAAGAATGTAAACTAATACAGTTGCTATAAAGGCTAGCAGTAAAGAAAATGTACTCAGAAATGAATGAAAATACAAGTACGCAAAAAAAAAAAGCGTTCTAACAGGGCTTGTAAGCAGTGTTTCTTCCAGACTTTTTTCTCCGGGGGGGGGGGGGGCACTTGAAATTTGCGGGTGGGGGACACTGTTAAAAGTATATATTTTCTATATAAATTATATAAATTTCATTTCGTTCGGGAGGGGGGGGGGCGGTAGAATTTTTTCGGGCCCGAATAGATGCCTGGAAGAAACTCTGCTTGTAAGTCTCGGTCTCTCTCGATTAAAATTCGTTAGCCAGGGAAAAATATATTTTCGAACTAAAATTAATTGTTTTGAACTTTAATCCCATTGATAACAAACAAGCAAGGCAGCTATTTGTTTCTAGGCCGAGCTTCAAGATTTTGAAATACCAAAAGTACCCAAAATGCAACAAGTATAATTTTTTTTACTAATAATAGAATCAATGAAGTACCGGTAGGCCTAGGATATTAATAATATATATGATAAATATGATATATGTTTTTAAGTTACCCTACATCTTTTAGTCGACCGTTATCATTGTTTACGATTATAAATATCTTAACAATAGCAGAAGTAACGTTTCTACTAATTTATTTTTACAGATTTCATAAAAATATTCACACACGGTTTAAAAATACTACCTGGCAAATACGAGAACGAGACTTAGTGACCTACTTAAAAACCCTATATCAGCGAGAAAACGAATGCTCAGTGAATGCAAATTAGCACTCATGGCAAATAAATTCTAGCAATTCGATCATCATTATTTTTTTAATGTTTTAAAACTATCAACGAAAATACAATTTTATATAATTTTTTTTTTTGTAAACAAATGTGCATTAATACTCAGTCAATTCGCTAAAAAAATATACTAACACTGAATCTAGTCTTAGAATAGTCTTGAAAAGTATAATTTATCATACTAAATTTTAAAAAAAAATCTTTTAAAATATGCAAGCGATAAAATTATAGTTACATTTTAAAAACTTAAAGCTGTTTGGGAAACATCGATTGCACTCATTTTTTTTTCACTATAAGCCGTTGAAAAAGCCGTTTAGATTATTTTATCAATTTAAATATTTTTATTAACTGCCCTCAACCTCTCCTTGAAGTCAACCGGAATGGCCAGGGAGAGTAAAACAATAAAAGTCAAAACAATTGTTTTCCTTCATAAAATACACAGTACTAGGATGTATAGCCTGGTATTGTATTTATATTAAATAATATAACATCCCTAATCACCACAACACCCTTACTCTAATCCAAATTAAAAATAAGTGTTTGCTAAACTACTATTATATTACTAATATTTATTTGTTTGACTATATGTTGCCTTAATAAAACCGGAAGTGATTTTGTACTTATTACACAATAAATATTCAATATTGGTTGAACAAAATGCTTTCTGGCAACAAAAATTTGGAACCATTTGGAACCAGCTTTTCATGCCTATTGTAAACGTAAGCACCGATTGAAGCTGATCATATTTGGATATTTGATTACTGCCATAGCTTTGTTAAGCAGATGTAACTAATCTGTGCATGAGTTGTTAACAATAAATCTTTCAAGTTGTCCACGTTTGAGTAAACAAAAAATCAGTATGGATCAATAACATGTTAAAAAAACGACGTTGAAAATTAATCCGTCCAAAAAGTGTGTTGTGTTACATTGTAATCTGAATGTTCTAAAATGATTAATTTTTTATTATTGTAATCTGAATGTATTTACTTTACCCCGTCCCCCTCCGCTCTTTTCAATCGTATAATAACAAAGACTAAATGAAACAAAGTCTACACTATATTTTAACGGTTATTTCGCCAACGGATGTAAGGATTTAAAAAACATACTCCGTGTCTGGCAATTCTAATGGCATTTCAGCTAGCGCGAACGTACGTGAAAACACGTTATGCCCCAACAATAGAATTAATCCCACATGATCATACTCTAAGCTGGCTGGTATTAGAGTATGTTTGTAAACAGCACTGGCTTAAAATTAATTTGTATTTAACTAAACTAGAGAATGTGGAGGAGGTTTCAGGTTGTTGTTTTTAGCTGGAGGATTCATTATTTCCATTAGAGCCTAAATTCTCACACCAGGGGCCAGATGTTTGGTTAAGTAACATTTGAGGTGCGGCCCTTGCTGACACCACATGACACCCTGTTGACACCACATGACACCATCTTTTGCTCCAGGTACAGACTTGCTCGTGCACACCTATGCCGTGCCTGCGGGTGGGATACTGATCGCCTCCTGTCTAAACACGGCCTATGGCTTCTACATGGCTTTTGTCAACTCAAATTTCTCAATACAAATTCCTCTGGCATTTAGTCTTTATCCAATCAATCAGGTAACAATATTAATTATATGTTTACACATATATACATACACACACACACACACACACACACACACATATATATATATATATATATATATATATATATATATATATATATATATATATATATATATATATATATATATATATATATATTATATAATTTATTTAATTATTTATTTGTATATTGCGTGCATGCGTGCGTGCGTGTGTGTGTGTGTGTGCGTGTGTGTGTGAGAGAGAGAGAGTGTGTGTGTGTTTTCAGATGTAGATAAGATTGAGGAGTCGCCGACAAAAGATTGATATCACTTTGGTGATTCTTACGTAGAATAACGTCTCAAAAATCCCCCCCCCCACACACACACACACACGCATATACACATTAATGTTGAGGAAGTACGTGTTTTTGTAACTCAAGTTTCAGACATGAAAATTACAGTTCATTATCCACAGCTCTGAGTTTTTATCGTAAAAACATAATTTATTGTTCCAATAATTTTGTGACTATTTTTACTTTCTCGTATATACGAAGTATAGAGAAAGTCTTGTAATCGTGCAAAAAAAAAAAAATCGAGATTTTTGCAAATCTCGACGTTTTACACCTCACTGATAAGGAAAAACATAATTTTGCAATCTTGTCCGTATGTCTGTGTGTCTGTCTATGTGTCTGTCTGTGTGTCTGTCTGTGTGTATGTGGGTGTGTAAACATGATAACTTGAGTACCGTTACAGCTAGGTTGATGAAATTTCAAATATAAGTATTTTATCAAAATCGTAGATCCGTATCAACTTTTGAGCGATTTCCGATAACCGGAAGTGGTACTTTTTCTACTTTGAATTTTTCAAAAGCCTATTACTTGAGTACTATTTCAGATAGATAAATGAAATTTCACATGAAAGTAAAAGATCTAATTCTCTACCTTCTGTCAAATTTTGAGTAATTTCCGTTTACCGAAAGTACTAATTTACGCTATTTTTGATTTTTCAAAAAAAAAAACTAATGTAAATTTATAAAGTACTAATAATATTGCGCACTCTTATGCACATTTCATTTGGCGTTCACCTGGTGTGCAATTCTTTTTTCTACGAGATTTTATTCTATTTTAAAAACTTTAAGTATTTAAAATGGAGTTCCCATCCCCTGTTGTTTTATATAAGAATATTCAAGAAAGTTTAGGGGAGATCACTCCCGGTTTATTTATTTTTATTGCTTTAAAAAAATATTATTGTTGTTACAATATGATTACATTGATCTAAGTCTTGACCACGTTGTTATTGACTAGCCATGCAATGCTACGGTCAACAGTCCCGGGGATGGAGTGGACAACGACTGTGATGGTCTGATAGACGAAGACATCTGCACCGAGACCACCATCTCAAGTAAGTCTAAGTCTAGATCTGGTAGGAGAAATGGTTGGAACTGGAGGTTCTTTGGTGTTGTAGTTGTGTTTTAGCTAGTGGGTTAGGATTAGATCAATGTGTATATACTAATAGGTTAAGATTATATTATTGTTGTTTTTATTAAATGGTTAGGATTAGATAAGTATGTGTATATGCTAGTGAGTTAGGATTAGATCAGTGTGTTTTTTTGAGTTGGTTTTTATTAGACCAGAAAGTGTTTTTTACTAGTGGGTTAGGATTACATCACAGTGTGTTTATGCCAGTGGGTTAGTATTAGGTGGCCTTTATTTCGGTTTCATAACACGTTACGGTTTCTTCTCCTCCTCCCCCCCCCCCACTCCCCTTTACTTATGAGTACCTGCCTTTCTCAAAAAACAGCATACTAACTGTAATGCAGGCTACAAAGACTCCTCCAGTACAACAGTCACAGAAACAGATGAGCTCTTTCATTCGGTGTTAAACTTGTAACTTACAACCTACCACTAAACCTAAACCTTATGGTAATGGTAATGTTACGGTGAGGGGTAACATAGGTTTAAGAAATTCAATTGATGGAATAAGAAACATTTTTTATTTAGTACTCTGTCGGACCATTTCAGGTAGTTTATTAAGTGGTATGAGGTACATGATGTAGATACAATAAGAGAAGTTACTCTTTAGATCTAGTGATCCATTGGATGAAGATGAAGTAGAGTACATATTTCTTGACCTCGGCATATGAAGGGATGGTGTAGTCAGCACTATACCCAGCCGCTTCTACTTTCCCGTCACAAAATGTTATATTCTGTAAAACAAAACTTTTGACGCTTGTTTTTCCCAGATTTCAAAGACTGTGCCGCTATCATATCAGGTAAGTGTAGTTTAAATTGTCTGAAGATTTTTAAAAAAAACAACATTTTTCATCTTTTGTGGTTTTATTTTGAGATCTTTAGCTCAAATGTTTGTCATGTGTAGACTTAAATAGACTATTTCCAAAATAATATAGATTAGACCATCATACATCTGCAATTAGACCAATAAAAGTCTTTGAGACTAAAGTAAATTAAGTTTTGTACCAGACTGAGTGTCCAATCAATTATACCTGTACTGTCACTAATTACACCTGTAATGTTACCATTCACACTTGTAATGTCACCATTCACACCTGTAATGTTACTATTCACACTTGTAATGTCACCACTCACACCTGTACTGTTTCCATACACACCTGTACTGTCACCATTCACACGTGTACTGTCACTAATCACACCTGTATGGTCACCACTCACACCTGTAATGTCACCATTCACACCTGTAATGTCACCACTCACACATGTACTGTTACTAATCACACCTGTAATGTCACCATTCACCCGTGTATTGTCACTAATTACACCTGTAATGTCACCATTTACACCTGTAATGTCACCACTCACCCGTGTACTGTCACTAATCACACCTGTAATGTCACCATTTACACCTGTAATGTCACCACTCACCCGTGTACTGTCACTAATCACACCTGTAATGTCACCATTTACACCTGTAATGTCACCACTCACCCGTGTACTGTCACTAATCACACCTGTAATGTCACCATTTACACCTGTAATATCACCACTCACACCTTTAATATCACCACTCACACATGTAATAACACCACTCACCTTGAACACCAGGTGACAGAGACACCTATGGCAAGAATTTCACCTTTCTGGTACCTGAACACCACGAGACGCCCATCAGGGTGGAGAACTCCACCATCAGCCTGCAGATCACCAGTCCTTCACAAGCAGATGTCACCATCTCCATCACGACACCTTTAAGTAAGTCACCTTCAATGCCACCATTTTATCGCAACACCGGTACGTCAGTCTGTCTTATGAATGTCGAAGAAAACTAGCAGGGTACTTTCAGACAATGTTATCTGCAGGGGCTCTTGAAACTTTCGGGAGACGCACTTAAAATTTCCGGGGCGGGGGGGGGGCGTGGTCATTGGTTTAAGTATGTACCCTCTATATTTAAAAAAAAAAAAACTCGTCTTGGGAGGTTGGGGGTGATGGGCGTGATTTCGGGAAGGGCGGGGGAGGGACAGTGCCCCTAGAACAGATGCCAAAATAAAAATATCTGGAACATTTGTAAAATTTTAATTTCAAATAATCGTGCACTATTCGTGGGATTTTTTTATTTGCGTTTCGGCTGATAGTATCTAAGTTGAGTGACTGCTCCACACAATAAAACCCACATCTCGTGGGGGGATGAACAGTTGCACTGCCAGATGATCCACCAGATGACCCACCAAATAACCCATCAGATGACCCACCAGATAACCCACCAGAAGACCTACCAGATGACCCACCAGATGACCCACCAGATGACCTACCAGATGACCCACCAGATGACCCACCAGATAACCCACCAGATGACCCACCAGATGACCCACCAAATAACCCACAAGATGACCCACCAGATGACCCACCAGATGACCCACCAAATGACCCACCAAATGACCCACCAGATGACCTACCAAATAACCCACCAGTTGACCCACGTCCTACATAAGGTATTTTAACTTTTTCTTAAATTTTTTTATCTCGATGATATTTTTGCTTTCACCAGACCTGACCAAACTCAGCATGACCTTGACCCTGCCGGCCTCTGAAGACTTCCTGCAGATCTTCATCCAAGACTTGTCTGTCCGAGCGGTCGGTTCGGCGTTGTTCACAGACAGGACTGTTCACGTGACATCCGACCACGAGGTAAATAAACGGACACGCAGTGTGAGGGTGGTTTTTTTTTTAGCTCACTAAAAGGGCCTTTTTGGTTTAACGCATAACACACATATTCAAATATACAGGATAAAATATAGACACAATGCTTAAAATTATGTAAAACAAAATTTTATAGTGCTTGATCAAACCACCATAATATATTGACTAAAGATGATCACCTAACCTAGATGGGGTCTTGTTTCTAGAAAGTTTGAGAAAGATTCTAACCTAGATTGGGTCTTGTTTCTAGAAAGTTTGAGAAAGATACTCAGCTAGATGGGGTCTTATTTCTAGAAAGTTTGAGGAAGATTATAACCTAGATGGGGTCTTGTTTCTAGAAAGATTGAAGAAGATTATAACCTAGATGGGGTCTTGTTTCTAGAAAGATTGAAGAAGATTATAACCTAGATGGGGTCTTGTTTCTAGAAAGATTGAAGAAGATTATAACCTAGATGGGGTCTTGTTTCTAGAAAGATTGAAGAAGATTATAACCTAGATGGGGTCTTATTTCTAGAAAGTTTGAGGAAGATTATAACCTAGATTGGGTCTTGTTTCTAGAAAGATTGAAGAAGATTATAACCTAGATTGGGTCTTGTTTCTAGAAAGATTGAAGAAGATTATAACCTAGATGGGGTCTTGTTTCTAGAAAGTTTGAGGAAGATTCTAACCTAGATTGGGTCTTGTTTCTAGAAAGTTTGAGAAAGATTCTAACCTAGATGGGGTCTTGTTTCTAGAAAGATTGAAGAAGATTATAACCTAGATTGGGTCTTGTTTCTAGAAAGTTTTAAGAAGATTCTAAGCTAGATGGGGTCTTGTCTCTAGAAAGTTTGAGAAAGCATTGTAATAGTGCAAAATATCTTACTGTGTAGAGAAGCTTAGTTTTGCAATTATGTCTGTATTCTGCGTGTCTGTTTGAAAACGCGGTAACGTGAATACCGATGCATTTATGTTGACGAAATTTCACATGCAGATTTTATATCGACTTTGTAGCTCTGTATCAACCTTTGAACGATTTACGGTAACTGGAACTGGTGCTCACTCTACTTCCGGTTTCTTAAAAGCCAATAGGTTAAGTACTGTTTAAGTTCGGTAGACGAAATTTCATATATATAAGTATTAAATTGTATGCACATGTTTGTATAAAAAAAATTAATAATTTCCGGTATTTGGAAGTGGCACTTATTTTTATTTTCTTGTAAAGATTAAAACTTGAGTACTGTTTCAGACAAAATTTCATCTATAAGTATAAGATCCTGTACTTAGATTACTTTCATTTTTAGTAACCTCTGATAAACGGAAGTGGTACTTTATTTCTTGTTTCTAAAATCCGTATACTGTAAAGTAGGGAGGTGTAAAACGATGAAAACTGTCCAATTTTTGTTTAATTTTTGTGCTCGATTCCAACACTTCCTCTACATTCTGTATACGAGAAGTAAAAATACGTAAAATGTTGAAAAAGATACAAATACTATTTTCTTGGTTAAATTTGTATGTAGACCATTTATAACGACTACATTTAACTTTCGAATTATCTTGGATATGGTGTTTTATATATTAATAAAATTAACAAAGAAAAATTACAAACTTACTTTTAAAATCTGCAGTATAGGAACATCCCAGTAAAATATTGTAAACCATGATGTACAAACACCAGCCGAACATTGTTACTCGTTTTGATTTTGTCAACAGCAACTTTTAATTAACTGATCAGCACGGTTTACTTAATTAAATTAATCAACAACACGTTTTACTCTCTATTTTATAGGGTTGTTGCTTCCGGCTTTGTTTAATATTAACTAATGATAGATCATGGTAGTCAAGAAAATATGTTTAATTATATTCTCGAATTACCGCTGAAATGGCGCAGTCTCTATAACGTATGTTTTAATAAAGGTTTTTTTTTTAGAGCCTACAAATGGGCCCTTGCAGTTTTCTCGACAATTGAAAAATATCTACCTATCTGTCTGTCTGTCTGTCTGTCTGTCTGTCTGTCTGTCTGTCTGTCTGTCTGTCTGTCTGTCTGTCTGTCTGTCTGTCTGTCTGTCTATCCGTCCGTCCGTCCGTCCGTCGGTCGGTCGGTCGGTCGGTCGGTCGGTCGGTCGGTCGGTCGGTCGGTCGGTCGGTCGGTCGGTCGGTCGGTCGGTCGGTGATCTCTCCTTAATCTCTCTGGTATATTGTTATATAACAGTTTAGGTTGGGATGGCATTTTCAGTGGAATCGGGCTTTAGAAATTTAGACGTTTGTAACAAAACTGCTCGGTTTTCAAGAAAACAAAGGCTATCGAGCCTAATCTGGCCGGAGATCCGAACACAGGACTTCAGGGACAAGCGATCACACGCTCTCTCGCCCGATCTCGCCTGTCCCAGAAATGGAACTATTTTTTGTCAAAGCTAGGCGGCCTGCGAGTCAAAAGCATGCCAAACACAAGTATGCCGGTCTACAATGTTCTTAATCGCCGTGTAATCGACACCTTACCCCTCGGCTCAGCATACAACAAATAACTTGTTCTCTGTGCATGTACCGGTAACTAAAAGACCTTGTCTAATGTGGGGATTGGACCTTAATGTTAGGGCCAATGTGCCAATGTTAGATGGCGAGACATGCGCAGTGGTTGTTTAAACAGGATGTGACTCAATGTAATCCCCATCGGCACCCACGCGTTGAGTTGAACGATCGATTACGTTATCTTATGACCAGGTTGATTTCTATCCAATCGCTGATCTCCCTACTTCCTATATAGTATTTGTGAAGGGGGGGGGGATGCGTGAAGGTGCTAGAACCTTGGTTGTGTCACACGTTGTGCACAGTGTTTCTTCCAGACTTTTTTCTCTGGGGATGCACTTGATATTTGGGGGGGGGTCTACATTTTCCGGGGGGGGGGGGGGGGCGGACACTAGTAAAAGTATATGTTTATAAATTCCATCTCGTTCGGGAGGGGGGGGGGGGGGGCGGTAGACTTTCTTCGGGGGAGCTCCCCCCCCCCTACCCCAAAAGAGATGCCTGGAAGAAACTTTGATTGGCAAACAATGTCAATATCAATATAATGGCCTGTTTTTTGGAAAGTGATTTTAGGCCCTTAGTTGTATTAACTACTTAACTAGTTAAATTTAGAGAAAGTCATGTCAAGATTAACTTGAGGAGGGGGGGGGGTGACGATGTAGACGGGGGAAGGGGTTCAGAAAGTGACGTCACAATTTCACGTTTTAAAATACAGCTTTTGAAATTTTTTATTTTTTATATTTTAAAGATGTATCTGTGAATCGTAAAACAACGGAGTCCACATAATTTAATATAATAATAATGACTAGGCCTCGTTAGTATTCTTCTTAGAAATCGCATATACAAAACAAATTTCAGTATGAGGAGGGGTTGGGGAAGGTTTAAGTGTTAAATAAATTATTTGACGGAGCTGACGACAAATGACAATAAGGAAGTGTTTCTTTCATGCATCTCACGGAGAGGGGCACGGTCCCGACAATTGGACCTTGACACCGTGGGAGAGTCGGTTGGTAATGGTGGACCTTTGGCGTTGTTTAGTGTGCTGATTGGGTGAGGTCGACGGCTAATGGTGGACCTTTGGTGTTGTTTAGGGTGGTGATTGGGTGAGATATACTGCTAATGGTGGACCTTTGGCGTTTTTAGGGTGGTGATTGGGTGAGACTGACGGCTTCAATCAGGGTGGAGTTGTCTCATGACTTTTGTCAGTTTTTTTCATGCTTGTCAATTTCTGGATTTTTGTTCCATGTAATTTCTTTTGATTCTGGTCATTGTCTTGATTCTAGTAATTTTTTTTTAATTCATGTATTTATCTCGATTCTTGCCATTTTTTTTTTTAAAATTCTGGTGATTTTTTAAATTGTTGTTTATTATCTTATTCTTGATTATTGTTAGATTCATGTATCCTGACATTTGCTTGATTTAGTCTTGTTTTAAATGTCACGTTAACCCCCTAACCTTTGAATGACCATCCGGATTGGCTAACGCATGACCTACTTGTGATTTTACAAGTCTCGACACTTGTTGGGCGATCGTTTTCAAAACGCAACCTACTAGCTTTTCGTGACAATGTCACTGTTTGTATTGATTTTCATGTCACAGATATCACTGACGCTGATGGGCAATGGGTCCTCATTCGCCATGTCGCTCCTGATTCAGCCTGACGATGTATTGGGGCACGAGTACTATGTGGTTACACCGTGTAATCTCACAGGCTGTTTGTTTCAGGTACGTCATCTCAAGTAGGTTGTCTTAGGTAGGTCATCTCAGGTAGGCCACCTCATGTCGGTCATCGCAGGTAAGTGGTCTCAGGTAGGTCATCTCATGTAGGTCACTTCTGGTAGGTCACCTCTGGTAAGTGGTCTAAGGTAGGTCATCTCAGGTAGGTTACCTCAGGTAAGTGGTCTCAGGTAGGTCATCTCAGGTAGGTACCTCAGGTATGTGGTCTAAGGTAGGTCATCTCATGTAGGTCACTTCTGGTAGGTCACCTCTGGTAAGTGGTCTAAGGTAGGTCATCTCAGGTAGGCCACATTATGTAGGTCACTTCAGATAGGTTATCTCAGGTAGGTCACCTCAGATAAGTGGTCTCAGGTAGGTTATCAGGTAAGTTACCTCATGTAGGTCATCTCTGGTCTAATATAGGTCACCTCAGGTAGGTCACCGCAGGTAGGTTATCTCAGGTAGGTCATCTCAGGTAGATCATCTCAGGTAGGTCATCTCAGGTAAACCACCACATTTATTTATATACAAACTCTGAAGACCTCGAGCTGTGACCCTAAAGTGAGCTCATCTCTGCCCGTCCATAGGTCACCGCCGTCCACGCCGGTGAGACAGAGGTCAGGATACGACTTCGAACCGACACCGACGCTCCGGTCCTGTTTGACGGCACGAACTACAAAAACGGTAGTGTCATCTGCCGCACGCTTCAACAGTTTCACGCCCTGCAGATTAATACAACATTCGATCTTTCAGGTTTGTCGATTGTTTTCATTTTTAATTTAATTATAATTTAATTATTTTAAAAAAATCGTTTTCGGTTTTATATTAAATTCGACAAAAAAATTTGAAAGATTCTGAATAAGACTAGTAAAATGATTATTTGGTTTCGATAAATATGTTAACACTTACGTGATAACTTTTAAACTTGAACTTTGATTTTACTTTTAAGAGCTTTTTTTCTTTCTTTAATGTATATATATATATATATATATATATATATATATATATATATATATATATATATATATATATATATATATATATATATATATAAAGTATACAATGACTCAACTAACTTCTAGGTACTCACGTCTTGTCAAGCAAGCCTGTGTCTGTGTGGGGTGGTGGATTTTTTACAACTTTTCTAAGGAAGTCATACAAGGACTCGGCAGCTGAACACATACCACCCCTGGAGACGTGGGGTCGGGAATTTCTTGTACTGCAGAATCCAACGGTATGTGAAACGTTATTTCATCTATTGTTTGTGTAATTATCGGCTTTCTTCTGCTTGGGAAATTAATCGTGGTATATAAGACGTTAGAGTTGCTTAAAAATATATTTAAAAACAAATTGTTATTCGCCAAGCAAAAATCAATATTTTTTGCCGATCAAACTTTTGCTGAAAGATAATTACTTTCTCGTAGACGAAGTATAGAGAAAGTATTGTAATAGTGCAAATAAATTTTTTTTAATCAAGATTTTCTCAGATCTCAACGTTTTACACCTCACTGAGTCAGAAAAACATAGTTTTGCAATTTTGTCCTCATGTCTTTGTGTGAGTGTGTGTGTGTGTGTATGTCTGTGAACTCTATAACTTGAGTACCTTTACAGCTAGGTTGATGAAATTTCATATATAAGTATTATATCAAATTTGTAGTTATACACACACATATATATATATATATATATATATATATATATATATATATATATATATATATATATATATATATATATATATATATATATATATATATATATATATATATATGTATATATATATATATATATATATATATATATATATATTCATATAAATATATATATATATTCAGCGATTTCCGGTAACCGGAAGTGGAACATTTCTACTTTCAATTTTTCAAAAGCCTATAACTTGAGTACTATTTCAGATAGATAACCGAAATTTCACCTGTAAATAAAATATTTAATGTTCTGCATTCTGTCCAATTTTGAGTAATTTCCGTTGACCGGAAGTAGTAATTTACGCTATTTCCGATTTCTCAAAATACGCATGTGAATTTATAAAGTACTAATAATATGCCGCACTATTATACACATATTGTTTGGCGTTCACTTGGTACAAGATTCTTTTAATAAACCGGGAGTGATCTCCTCTAAACTTTCTTGAATATTCTTATATAACACTACGGGAGTTGGCACATCTCGATATAGACATGATTTTTAAATCCATTTTTAATTACTTAAACTTTTTAAAATAGAATAAATCTCGCCAAGTAATCGACTCGTGACTGTTGTGATGGTACGTCGTGGGAATACATCCTGAATATTTTGATTCCTCATACTAGCTATGTCGAGCGAAACAAAGTAGTTTAGAAAATTTGGTTTCACATCCAAAGACCAGTGTTAAATCATTTCGAATTTGATGGTCACTGTTTATCGCTTAAACTTTAACTAATCGTCACAACGTGTTTATGTTATCGTTAAAAACTTCGGTTTTTGACTCTCGTTGAAAATTTTGATTTCTGTTGATAATCAAAAACGTAAATTAAAATTTGCAGTAAAAAAAACATTTTATAAAAGATTATAAAATGTCTCTCTTCTATTCAGAGAAACACATTGATTATTTAAGTCCGTCGTCAAAATATTTAATTTTAGTTATTTAGAAAAAAACATTATTTACGATTATTGTCTAAAGATTTTAATTTCAGTTTATTGTTTAAAAACATTGCTTTCGAGTAATAATTAAAACCTTTGATCAGTTTATCACTAAAACCTTTCATTTTTGCTTATCAATAAAACCTTTGATTTATGATTATCAATTAAGCTTGAATCAGTTTATCACCAAACCCTCTGATTCCAGTTTATCACAAAGGGTTTGACGGCGTGTTATCTACCCCCCTGCTACGATTACATCAAAACTGATGGCCGGGCACTGACAACACTGACGTCACACTGGTCAGCAGCTCCAACACCACCAGATATTCGCTGACCGCCGCTGGGGACTACGTGCTGCACAAAGTGAGAAGTGGGATGTTGGTTCTAGCTACACGTTTATGTTTGTCACCGTCAGACACACCCACCCCCACCCCAGACCACCAGACACCCCCCCCCTAGACTATCAAACACCTCTTATAAAAATTATTTCTTTTCCCCGCCCCCCCCCCCCTAGACTATCAAACACTCTTATAAAAATTATTTCTGCGCCCTCCCCCCCCCCCCCGCCCAAGACTATTAAACACCTTTTATAAAAATTATTTCTTCTCTTCCCCCCCCCCCGACCATAAAACACCTCTTATAAACATTTTTGCTCCCAAACCCCCGATTATCAAACACCTCTTATAAAAAATTATTTCTGGCCCCCCCCCCCAAACACCTCTTAATAAAAATTATTTCTGCCCCCCCCCCAAACACCTCTTATAAAAACTATTTCTGCCCCCCCCCCTCCCCCAAACACTCATATAAAAAACTATTTTGCCCCCCACCAAACACCTCTTATAAAAATTATTTCTGCCCCCCCTAAACACCTCATATAAAAACTATTTCTGCCCCCCCCCCAACACCTCTTATAAAAACTATTTCTGCTTCCCCCAAACACCTCTTATAAAAACTATTTCTGCCCCCCCCCCCCCCCAAAACACCTCTTATAAAAATTATTTCTGCCCACCCCCCAACA
>NW_026733851.1:0-31310 GCF_028476545.2 Physella acuta | reverse complement strand
AGGGGGCGCCAAAATGGGTTGGAAAAATAAATTGAAAGGTTGAGGGGGGTGCAAATCGAAAGTTTGAGGAGGGAGGTACAAATCGAAATCTTGAGGGGGGGGGGTGTAAAATCGAAAAGTTTGTCCCCGGGCGCCGGGAAGGGTCGCTACGCCTCCGGGACTTAGATCTATAATTGGTTGTATCTGTGGGAAAACAATCGGGGGTTCCCTGTAATAAAAGGTTGCCTGGCTGCAGACCGATCGGCACCTTACATCATCTGCCATTGTCAACACAAGGCTAACATTCACTAATGGGTGGGGTGAGTGGGGGGGGGGGCATGAGGGGGTGGGGTAATGAGAATTCGCTGGGAGTCAACCACAAAGATATTTGGTCGTTAATTCCAGGTCTCAGCGCAAGTCTGGGTGTATGCCTGTTGTACAGCTTTCACGTTATATATTTTGTACCCTCGTGTTATATAGTTAAAAAAAAAAATACCCTACATGTTTTAAGTTATAATTGCTGTAACTGAATTTTTGTATGTTTTATTTTAGTTTAGTTTAACTTTATTTATTGCAACCTCCCTCCCCCCACCGACCCCACCTTAAAGTGCTTTATGAATCAGTTACCTTCATAAACTAATTAGAGCTAATTGTCAGAATTCATTAACTTGTCGTAAAAGTGGAACCAGCGTCTTGAAGAAAAATTCTTCCCATGACTTAAATCAAGTCGTCAAGTTGTTGAAAATGTTAAATTCCATGAGCTAAATTGTATCACGCCGGCAAGTTTCGAGTTGAGCTAAATATAGTAGCGAGCCGGAAAGTCCTTGAAAGTATCGAGTTGAGCTAAAATTTTAGCACGCCGGCAAAGGTCGAGTTGAGCTTAATAGTGTAGCACGCCAGCAAGTCCTTGAAAATATCGAGTTGAGCTGAATTGTAACGAGCCGGGGAGTGTTAAGTTGAGCTACATGCTACATTGTAGCGAGCCGGCAAGTGTTAAAGTTGAGCTACATTGTAGCGAGCCGGCAAGTGTCGAGTTGAGCTACATGTTATATTGTAGCACGTCGGCAAGTGTTAAAGTTGAGCTACATTGTAGCGAGCCGGCAAGTCCTTGAAATCCAAGTGGCGAAAGTAGCGCTCACGAGTAGCTGAACAAACATCGCAAAGTGGGGGAAGGTTTTTTTGGCAGAGTTAGTATGACGTCGAGAAACTACCAACCCCTCTCCTCCCCTCCCTCTGACGTTGAAAGAATAGCCATCTAATCCTAAATCGCATTCTTGGCAAAAACTAACCGAACTTTTATCCCCCCCCCCCCCCCCCCCCCCCCACACGTACAAACCAGCTCCCGCAATCTCTTTGAAGAAAACAGAACAACTAATTTTGTACTGCGAACTTGTACAGGAAAATGAAAACAAAGCAACATCACAGAGGGGTTTTATCACTCTAGAAAACTACTTCGATTAATCATCAATGCAGATAAGAGGGGCCCCTAGCTGAGGATTATCCGGGTCCCGCTTGCTAAAGGGTTTTTTTGAACATTATCCATAGGTCCTTGCAGAAAATTATCCGAGACCCCTATGAACATTCTACTTTGCCTCTAGCTGAAAATTATCCATGGCAATTTACTGAACATATCCGTTGACTCTAGTTGAAAATTATCCTTGGCCCTTTACTGAACATTCTCCGTTGCCTTTAGTTGAAAATTATCCATAACCCTTGACTGACGATTTGTCGTTGCCTCTAGCTGAAAATGATCCATGACCCCTATGAACATTTTACGATGCCTCTAGCTAAAAATTATCCATGGCGATTTACTGAACATTTTCCGTTGCCTTTAGTTGAAAATTATCCATGACCCTTGAATGACGATTTTTTCATTGCCTCTAGCTGAAAATTACTCAGGGCCCTTAAAATATCCAGGGAACCCAGATCATATAAAAACGTATTGACTTTTATCATCACTAACTACACTAATGCAACGAATCTCAAACAACCCCCCCCCCATAGACCCCTGTCACATAAGACCCCCTCGTGAGGGGTTAAACAAGTAACTCATTTAGTGCATGCAGCGCCGCCGTGGTGATAATTCTTAAGGCGGATTAGTGAATGGCCTCCACATGAGTACATACACAGTACAAACAAGACATGTAAAGGTTAGAAATACGGTCAGTAGGTTAATCATGACAGGGCTGACCGAATGGTGAGGTGTGGGGAGGGGGGGTGCAGTAATGATCATAGCAGTAGTTATTAGTTAACAGCTGTGGTGTGCATCACATACTATACGCCTTGATACCACGAAATCTCAGATACAATATTGATCCTATACCATCTTCAGCTTAACAGCTTTATATCTAATCTATAAAACTGCATTTGTTGTGTGTATGAGTGTGTGTAGAGGGGTGTGTTTGACAGTAATGATCCTAGCAGTACTTATTAGTGAACAGCTTTCTGATGGTCTGATGTGTGTATGGAGTGTGTGTGTGTGTGTGTGTGACAGTAATGATCCGGGCAGTACTTATTAGTGAACAGCTTACTGATGGTACGATGTTGTACTCAACACATACCTTAAGCCTCGATACCACAAAATCTCAGATATAGCATCGATCCCATACTATCATCAGTCTAAGACCTCCATACCAGAACTTTAAAACTGCACTAGTTTCTATATCTAGCTTAAATAATGATACTCATTTCCGGAGTATCTGACTAGCTTCCCTCCCCGCAACAACAACGTGCCCATAGAACTGACATGTAATGCCTATAGTATTATACCTAAAGGCATATAGTCTATAGTCTGTAAACTAAACCCACACCGGGCCCATACGCATATATTTTTACCGACCAATACAATTATGTGTATACCGGTCTATACAACTATTTTTATAGCGACTCATTCAGCTACTCATATATCGGCCATATATTTATACATGCCTACATAACTTTTCATACACCGTTGAGTACAACTTTAATACGACTCATTCAACTTTGCCTATACCGGCCTATATAACTGTAGCTATGCCGGCCTATATAACTATCCATACCGGCCTGTATAACTGTAGCTATACCGGCCTATATAACTAGCTATACCAGCGTATATAACTAGCTATACTGGCCTATATAACTAGCTATACCGGCGTATATAACCAGCTATACCCGCCTATATAACTAGCTATACCGGCCTATATAACTAGCTATACCGGCGTATATAACTAGCTATACCGGCGTATATAACTAGCTATACCGGCCTATATAACTAGCTATACCGGCCTATATAACTAGCTATACCCGCCTATATAACTAGCTATACCGGCGTATATAACTAGCCATACCGGCGTATATAACTAGCTATACCCGCCTATATAACTAGCTATACCCGCCTATATAACTAGCTATACCCGCCTATATAACTAGCTATACCGGCCTATATAGATAGCTATAGCGGACATTAACATATTAACCCAGACTCAGCACATTCCTGAGACCGGAAACTACGGATACATTACAGGAAAACTGCAAACAGCCCTAACAGTACACACGAATGACGTTTGACGTCAACGCCGCAGCCTACGTACACATACTTTACAGCCACCAAAAACACTGAATATTGCCCTAAAGATAGGAACACTTTGAGTGGCGTCTAATTCAACGTCTAAATAGCTACGGTCATAGTTTAAAGTGCTAAATGTATATATATATATAAATATTTTAACATTACGATCCACGCGTAAAAAAAAAAAAAAAAAAAAAAAAAAAAAAAAAAAAAAAAAAAAAAAAAAAAAAATCAGCTCAGGGTGGGGCCGGGGGAATGCAAGAGGTGGGAGGGGGGTTAAGACCAAGAGATGCGATCTAGCCAGACCAGTCACACACCATCAAAGCCATAAGCTAACACCGTCAATCCCAAACGGTTGATCGCCTACCATACCGGAAACCATTGCGGAAACGGTCAGGTCGCGGAAATCGCCTTACAAAAAGTGTCACACACCAGCTGAGTAGGTCTGGTTTATGTGTGTTGTGATGTACGGTGTGCTGTTTTTATCAACTGACGCTTGTGTGTAGTGTAAACATATACTTTTATGTATGTAATGTATGCAAACTATTAATTACAATTATCTACCCTGCTGAGCTTCAATCAGAAGCGGCAGAGATTCATTTAGGTTTAAAGTTACTATTAGGATTAATGTTGAGGCAGCTGATAAGGGATTAGGTTAGGTTTGAGTTACGCGTGGTTATAGTTTAAAAGTTATGCATTGTTACTGGGTGGTTAACGGGCGGGGTAAAACTGGAAATTAAATTTTCATCCCCCCCCCCTACCCCGCCACACACACATTCATAAAGCATACAATAATTACTTTAGGATTTTCTTAATACATCCATCCACCCACACCCACACAATACACTGTATACACTACATTCCCACTCCCACCATACAATTTGACATCGATAACCCCCATCCCATCCCACTCCCACTCAATACCACCATGCAGTTTGACATAACTAAGCGCCACCCCACTCCCACTCAATATATCAACATACAATTTGACATCAATAAACCCCACCCACTCCCCATTCGACACAAATTTACTATCTGTAATAAGCCCCACCCCCACATCACCAAACATTTGACATCAATTAACCCCCACACATACTCCCACTTCACCTTGAAATTTAACACGCACACGAGGCCATTAAAAAACCATTGATCACACCCTAGTTTTTCTTACTACATGAACACCCAAAACCAATGTAGTAGCTTCCTTATTTAAAATAACACCAATTCAATATAGGCAGTCTCCTCCGTTACTAAAACACGGTGACAGGTAGGCCTAACAGTTTAAAATCCAAATCAATGAATTATTTGTTTCGTTTTTAAAAAAACCTAAACAACTTTTCCTATGTTTGCTCAGTTTTGTCTAAGCAAAAAAAAAAAAAGTCAGTATTAAAATCTCTCCATAACTAGATCTAATCGCTTCCTGTTTACGTTTTAAACACAAACTTGCAACAACCGAAAACACACAGCATTCAACCATTAGCTAGCTAGCTTTTAAAAAATCCTCCTTACCTTTCTCTTCCTCGATAACTTATAATTATTACGTCGAGCAGCAATAAATAAATTTAAAAAATGAAATCCGAATCCGGTTTATCAAAACACTGTGTTCATGAATCAACCTACAGAAGAGAAATCCGCGAAGCAGGCGCGCAACGGGCTACGTTACGACTTGTGTACTTTTAATAGCCTCGATCCGCATTATATACCTCGCCTCGCGCGGGACCTCGACCTTGCCCTTCCACAACACTCCTCTCTTACCTACCGGGAAACGCCTATGCTTGAATCATAGTGTGGGCTACTCGACAGGTGCCCTGAGGTTCTATTTATAGCAATGACTCCTCCTGGTGCACGCCCTTGTAACCCCCCTTTTCCCTCACCATAATAACACAATTGTTTATATAAAAAATTGAAAACACACGGGGTGGATTCGTGTAGTTTATGACAGATAGCGGCTTTAATAACAAACATATTTTTTTTTCTCTCGGTGGAACAGTCAGGAAGGACCCAGCAATCAGTGAATCACCCGGGGCCTATTCGGGCCTCGAATGACTTTTGTTGTCGTCTGCTAGATTGATCAGCGGTAGTGGGCCTCACGTTTTATCACTGCGGTCACCGCTTCCGGTATATGTGTGCCCCCCCCCCCCCCCTCCTCCTGGGATTTTCGTAATTTTTGTCCTTGCTATTTTTTTTATTAACCGTGTATCGTTAGGTTGTTTAGTTTATGCAACAGTATGGGTGGCTCCTTTTAGTTTTAGGGTTGACCGTGCTGAAATAATCAAATTAATTAGTGTAATAATGTAAATTAATCTTAATCTTAACCATAAACTTATAGAAAGCTTAGAACGTAGCCTAATTCTAACCCCAAATTTAATCCTAAATCAGAGTGACCCACAAAAAAAAAGCACGACACAACTCTACACTTAAACATAAACCTAATCTTAAATCGTGCTAACCCAAAACCTTAAACCTAACCCCTAAGCCTAACCCCTAAACCTAACCCCTAAAACTAACCCCTAAACCTAACGCCGAAACCTAACCCCTATTATAGACCTACTACTAGAATCTAGCTGGTATGTACCAGAGGCGTAGCGATGGGGGGGGGGCATATGTCCCCGGGCGCCGACCTTAGGGGGGCGCCAAATTGAAAGTTTGAGGGGTGGGGTGTGCAAATGAAAAGTTCGAGGGGGGGGGGGGAATCCAAAGTTTGAGGGAGGGGGTGCAAATGAAAAGTTCGAGGAGGGTGCAAATCGAAAGTTTGTCCCCGGGCGGTGGGAAGGGTCGCTACGCCTCTGGTATGTACGTACATTCACTTCATCCGCCCAGCCTGAATACAACGTGTCTATACACACAAGGATATAGACCCCACGATCGAACACTATAAAAATACTTCAGTGTTTGACTTTTTGAAGTGTGCCCTTTTAGTGTGTAAATAACTAGGAGTGTGGGTGGGTGGCGGGGGCGGGTAGTTCCTGTACTTTAAAAAATGTACTACGATTACTATTTTTCTGGTTGATACAAATCTCCACATTTCTTTTAGCTCCGTTCGCGATTAACCTTTTAAACTCCCGTCCTCAATATATGATAGAATCACGCGTGTCAAGGAATATCGTGATACTGCTGTGTTCTTCAGCAGGGCTTATCAAATATGTTATCTTTTTTTTAATGCTAACTACAACCTCAACCATAACCCTGTACCTTATTCATAGGCCTAACACTAAGTTCTTACTATCGTCTTAAATTTAAGTTTACCTCCCTGTTCAGAAAAAAAAAGAAAAAAAAAAACAACACAAAAATACGAAAAAAATAATTATACACACATTTACACACAAGCACACACACACACACATAAACAAACAAACACACAACAACAACAACAATAACAACACTCTATACTTTTACTATAGACCTGTTGTCGTCCCACTTGAGTACAAAACCCCTCACGATTTATACCAGGTTCACCTACTAACCACTGCCCTTGTCGACTATGTTTTCTACAATTTTCATCTGACTGACGTATTCAGTGTGTGCTAGACTTGAAATATAAACACATCGACAACACTAGCGGAGGCCACCAAAGATGTAGTCCCTGTATTTCTTCTCGCCCTTGAAAGATACTCGCACATAATTACCAGCCTTATCAAATCTTCAACCCTTATACTTTTGTATTGCTTGATATTAGTTTGTACTCGAGGGGGTGTAAGTGGGGGTTCGGGAAAAGATAAATCCGTGACTTTAGACTACTTTTTAAACTATTGTATATCAAGTTAATGAAAAGATGTACCAGAAGTAAGAAAAACGTGAAAATCTTTCGGCGATTTCCCAAACCGAGGCAGATATAACATAAAATCGGCCATGTCTTTGAAAGATACTCGACTCAAACCTATCATTAACCACCTCTTTTAATCCTTGCGCTAACCCTAAGCATACACTTGCATCTTCTTTAGATATTTATTATAGTCGTTACTTTAGAAGTTTTTATGGTTCTTGACCTCGTCATATGAAGGGAAAGTGTGGCCCTGCACTTTACCCAGCCGCGTGTGCTTTCCCCTAACATGAGTTAGGTACCCGTCAGAGCTGGGTACGCTCAATGACGTTCTGCTGATTTGGACCCAGATTCGAACCAGTGTTTCTTCCAGACTTTTTACTCCAGGGGAGGGGTACTTGAAATTTTCGGGGGAGGGGGGCGGACACTGTTAAAAGTATATATTTTCTTTATAAATTCTTTTTCGTTCGGGGGAGGGGGGCGGAAGACATTTTTTTGGTGGGGGGGGGGGGGGTCGAACCCCCCGAAGAGATGCCTGGAAAAAACTGAGAACTCGCGACTTCCGGGTTAGTAGTCTAGCTCTCTACCGCTTAGGCCACATAGGCCTGTCATGTACAAGAGAAAAAAAAAATCCCAACTTAACAGCATGGATCCTTCAGACACCATGTGGCCACAGAGACACCAATGAGCCCCCTCCCTTCCCCTACAATATAACTACGGGGTCACGTCACCACCCACCCACCACTGTTCTAGGCTGTGAGCGTCGTAGTTAAATGAAGTTAATACTTTTTCTAAATTTTAGCAACACAAACACAATGACACAACATATTTCAACACTCTCTTCTCCCACTTAGCAAATCGTCACCGAAATCTGCCACCCCCCTTTCCACAAGGTATGTGACGTCATTTATAGACGACCCTCCCCCCGACAACATGTTTTATTTTTATTTTTTAAATCTTTAAAACAATCTTCAGGTAGACAAACAGTCCGGTGTTTACCCTCCCACCCCCCTACACAATTAAAATAAAAACAAAAGAAAGCATTCCAACCACCGACATACCTTTTGTTATTCCAACCCTCCCACATACCTTGGGTTATTAAGGTCAAGATACGCACTAGGTTAGGTCCGCCACATCTAAGGCCTGTCTTGAGCTAGATAATTGGTGGGTTGTTTTTTTGGTTTTTTTTTTTTTTTTTACAACGGCGGGTTCACAAAAATTGAGTAAAAATACTTTTTCGCTGATCGGATTGTAGAGCTGACGACTGCTTGCCAGAAAGTCCCGAGTTCTTATTTCAGGCTGTAGGTCCACCCAGCTCGGTTGGGTACCTGACTTACGTTAGGGAAACTATGGCGGTCATTGTAACAAATGAACTCTACTTCGCCTGTAAGTTGTGTCTAGGGCACGAACGGGGAAAAAATGACGATGATGATAATTATTAGTTAATTTTTCAGTCAGTTCATTAGGTTCTAGTTACGCAATCCATAATTTTCCAAACATATAACATTAACGCCCCAAATCATGTTATCCACTTTTTTTCTGTTTGTGTGCAAGACACATGGGACAGATGAGGTATAAATAAATAAACGCCTTATCGACCTATTTATACCATCTTAATCTCCAAATATACCACCCTAACGCCTACACATACCACCCTAGCGCTCAAATAACCACTTTTATTTATACCACCAAATAATATCGACTGTCTCATCATCATTAAATCTTACAAGCGGTTCTCACGCGTTTCGGTACGCGGGTCGTCTAAAATAAAATTTTGGGGCCGGATTAGATTTTTAAAAAAACTTTAAGGTCTATTTGATGAACCAAACTATACTAAGATTTCGCATGATGTCACGCCACACACTCCTACCACATGTG
The DNA here is from genome assembly GCF_028476545.2 of Physella acuta. Classification (NCBI taxonomy): domain Eukaryota; kingdom Metazoa; phylum Mollusca; class Gastropoda; family Physidae; genus Physella; species Physella acuta. The sequence goes on along the minus strand of NW_026733851.1, from coordinate 22,146 downwards.
CATATTTTTCAACAACTTTCAAATCAATCAAATTTCTACTTAGTTTGTGAATTTTATAATAGCTACAACCAAGCACTAAATAGCTGACCCCTATAGTGCAGTACAAATGCAGTTAAGTATAATTTTATATTCACAGACTATTTATGTTATATTTATACCTCGTTAAATTACTGAACATTTTCAAAAGATATTTTTATTTTATGATTAAACATGCTGTTGGGGCGTTTTGTATAATAATTTCTTTGTCTAATTGTTTAATTGTTTTTGGTTCGTGCATTTTAAAATCTTGTATTATAGATTTGAAGGTTTGTAGTCGTCTTTGGTTGGGTTATTGATCGTCTCTACTTTGGGGATTACAAACACGATTTTTACGTGTTTCAATCTATGGTATACGGTTAATTAATCTTCTTTAGTGAAACCTTCATGCGATGGCTTTGATACTAAATTCTCTCTAATGATGTTTCCAACTGTTTGATGTAACTGGGTTTGTAAAGCAGGATTGACAAAAATAATGAATTTGGTTTCCATTGTTGTTCGGGTATTTGTGTTTCCTGTGGCTTTTAAGTTTTGTTCGGGTGGATATTAATATACCCGGGTGGCGACGCCATGGGGTGGTGAGAGGCAGAGTTTCTTTCAGGCATTTCTTCAGGCGGAGCCACACAGAAGAACGTCTACTTATATAGAAAATATATACTTTTACCAGTGTCCGCCTCCCGGCTACAGGACATTACCCCCCTGGATATTCCCCCCCGGACATTTCCCGCCGTATTTACCCCCCGGAGCAATTACCCCCCTGTCAATTACCCCCCTGTCAATTACCCCCCGGGGAATTACCCCCCCCCCCCCTCTCAAGTTAAAATCCTAACTCTAACTAGAATTTTATACCTATATACTACTTTAATCCAAACCTTAAGAAAAAGACCAAAACCTAAGCATCCACCTTAGCCTAAAACTTCACACAAAACCAAAACCAAAGCTAGACACAACCCTAACCCTAAAACTAGCTCTAACCCTAACCCTAGCCCTAACCCTAACCCTAACCTTAACCCTAGCCCTAAACCTAAACCTAAACCTAAACATAAACCTAGCCCTAACCCTAACCCTAACCCTAAAACCTAACCCTAAAACCTAACTCTAACCCTAACCCTAACCCTAGCCCTAGCCCTAACCCTAGCCCTAAAACCTAACCCTAACCCTAACCCTAACCCTAGCCCTAGCCCTAAACCTAACCCTAACCCTAACCCTAAACCTAGCCCTAACCCTAAATCTAACCCTGTCGGGGGGGGGGGTAATGTCCTACTGGGTGGGGGGTAATTGACAGGGGGGTAATTTCTCTGGGGGGTAATGTCGGGGGGGGGGGGAATAACCGGGGGGTAATTGACAGGGGGGAAATGCCCTGTTCCCCCGCCTCCCACCCCCAGGAAATTTCAAGTGCCCACTTCCGGAGAAAAAAGTCTGGAAGAAACACTGGTGGAAGGGGGGGGGGGGAGGTGATGAGGAGGCTTTCTTCTTGTCGATTATTTTTCCGTCTTGTATGAATATTTAAATAAAGGCGTCAACTTTGAGCGGGCTTCAAATTAAAATGTGTCTAAAATATAAGAGAAAAATGTATATTTCACCACCGAGGGCAGTGATGTTGAAATACCGTCTGGATATAACTTCCCCACGTTATATAGTCCCCAGTCCTCACCACCCATCGAAGCTACCTCCCTTACATTCTGTTTTTAAAGCCGTTGCTCACCATATACACACGACACGTAATGCACGTGACAAGAGCTCAGTGAGTCACCCCCCAATGTGTAGCCTTGAGATACAAGGCCTAGTTCGACATGCGCCCTAATTCTGCCCCAAGGTTTGAAAAATCTCCCATACCTCCCCGCTAGCTTTTTAAAAATGTGTAAACTGTAAAGATATATATATTTTTTTTAATTTAGGCTATCAAACTCTAGATGCCGTCATTATTTACATATCGTGTTGAAGTAACCCTTGTTTCAGTTGTAATATCGCCACTGCGCATGATCAGCAGTTTCATCCTGATATTTGTCTAGCATTCATTTCAATATTTTACCTTTTTTCCCCCCAATGTACTTTACATTTTTTTTTACAAGAGTAATCCCCGGGAAATATAAAGTCTTGAAAAAAAAATACAGAATTGAAGTTCATTTTCACAGATTTATCAGGAGAGTTGGATTTTTTGTTTGTTTAGTGTCAAGCGATCCCATTGAAACGAAAATTTTACAAGGAAATATTTTGAGTGGGCCATTTATTGAAATATCTTTACTCTACCGATCCCTTTCTCCCAGTTAGCCATGTGTACACAACAGGGATATTGTAGAGGTACAATGGCCCCATTTTAGATCATTCTGGTACATGTATGACAATTTGCTTTGTAGGACAGGAAGTAGAAATATATCTGTTTTTGCCATTGATCTGAAGAGTCGGGGGGGGGGGGGGGAATGGGGGTTGCTGTTAGGGTTATAGAGGGGGACACTATTTATGGTAGAAGGGTTACATGCCTCCATGTAACACATACTCACTCTAACACACATATATGTGTATTATATAACGATAACACCAACATAAAAAATAGAATATTTCAATAATAAGGTAACACCTCTAACGATGTACACATTATGTGTTTCTATCCGAGATTTTTGCCGAGCGTACAATAAATGTACACGACTAGAAACTGATCGTGTGTAAACTAGAGTAGGCTGTAGGTGCGACTAGTTCATGGTAGATGCTGCACCTTACTGTGATGCACACCGCTGTGATACACCCTATGTGATATGCTAAAAATCGTGTTCTTTGTGTGAGGCTTAGCCTCAGTGTGGGAATCAGAGTTTCTTCCAGGCATCTCTTCGGGGGGGCGAAGCCCCCCCGAAAAATTTTTACCGCCCCCCCGAACGAAATGAAATTTATATATTTTATATAGAAAATATATACTTTTAACAGTGTCCGCCCCCCCCCGAAGAAAGTTTACCGCCCCCCCGAAGATTTCAAGTGCCCCCCCGGAGAAAAAAGTCTGGAAGAAACACTGGTGGGAATAGAATTCAAGCTTTAGTTTGAAGCGGCTGATTTTTACTGGCTTTATTTGGTGGTGTTCAGTGGTTATATAGTTGGTGGTCTTCAGTGGTCGTATACTCGGTGGTCCTAACTGGTTCTATAGTTGGTGGTCTTCAGTGGTCGTATACTTGATGGTCCTAACTGGTTCTATAGTTGGTGGTCTTCAGTGGTTCTATAGTTGGTGGCCTTCAGTGGTCGTGTATGCAGTTGCCCGCAAATTGATGTATATTGTATAACAGCCTATAGCCCTATAGAGACAGTACTGTAATTAAGAGATGATGTATGATGACCTACATCGGCCAGCCTTATGAAAATCTGGTCCCAATTTCAACACAGATAACCGTAAAGGTTCTGATGCTTAGAAAACATATCTGGAAATCTATTCAATATTTGGGACCGTGACAGAGTTAAGCAATTGTACTGGAAACTTCTATACAATCTCCGAACCTCCATAGAAAGATGCTTTCATAGGAAAGCAACAAAGGTCTCCCAGTGGAAGGATGCGTTACGTCATGCCCGGGGGAGGGGATGGGATGGATTTCAGGGAACCGTGTCATATAATGGGGTGGCTGTTCTAGCTAAGCTGTAGTCATATGTATCCTGTTTCACGCTGTTTCAGGCTGTTTCATCCTGTTTCATGCTGTTTCATCTGGTTCACCCTGTTTCGTCCTGTTTCATGCTGTTTCATCTGGTTCATCCTGTTTTATGTTTTTATATCTTGTTTCATCTGGTTCATCCTGTTTAATACTCTTTCATAATGTTCATCCTGTTTCATGCTTTTTTATCTTGTTCATTCTGTTTCGTCCTGTTTCATCTTGTTCATTCTGTTTCGTCCTGTTTTATGCTGTTTTGCCATGCTTTATGCTGTTTCATCTGGTTCATACTGTTTCATCTGGTTCATCCGGTTTCATGCTGTTTCACGTTGCTTCATCCTGTTTCAAAACTGTCTGCTGTTCGATAACGACAAATTACTCCAAACTTGCTTTACTTAACTTCATAGAAGATTTATCCGCGTGTGAAACAATAAACAGTTTTCGTTGGTTCACAAGCTGATGGAGACACATGGGCGAAGCGTCGTAGACATTTTTCGTCTATGCAACTGTTTGAGCTAATGTGAGAACAGTTCTTAATGCGACCTGTCGTATTTCTATCGGGACAGTGGCTATAAAAAGAAAGTTCTGACAACACGGGCGTTAAAATATTCAAAGTGGACGTTTCCAATGTTGCATATTTGAAATGTTTTTTTTTTTAATGGAATATTTGTGTAGAAATATGAACGGAATTTCGATTAGCATGATAAAAAACGTATTATCATGCAATGATCGTTACTGTCACTTTGTCAAATTAGTATGCGCGTATGTGTGGGCGGTCTAACATTCGCCCTCCCCTAATCATGTCCCCTCCCCCTCTATACTAGATTGATAAACGCGTGTTTGACAAACTTGCGCGTATAAGCCAGGTCGTATATCACGCCTTGATGACGTCAGAATGAATAGAACGGGCACAGCATATCCTCACAGTGTCAGACGAAAGCGCCTTTTAAAACACCCAGCCCGGTATTTTAATTTTATGAGTCCCCCTCCCCCCCCCCGCGCTTTCCAGTGAAGTCAGTGGCGAATAAAATGAGAGGGGGGGGGGGTGACCGAGTTACTGACAGGGGAACCTCAATTTTCGCCCCCCCCCCCCCGAATGTTTTCTAATAGTTTTAAGAAGATGTATATATTCCATCTGAAATCATGGTTACGTGGGCACTTTTTATACTTGCTGAACCAGGAATACTTTCCTTGGTACTTGGTCGGCCTATGATGGCATAAGGGCATATATATATATATATATATATATATATATATATATATATATATATATATATATATATATATATATATATATATATATATATGTAACTAGGGGAAGTTACCAAGAGACATAACGTGTTACAGTCTGACGTCACAGTGCAGGTGTTGGCTGATGCCAAGGCGTAGTATCTCGGGAAGCGATACGAAAGACGGTCTGTCAACTTTGATGTGACAGGATGCAGGTGGCTTATTAAAATCGGACTGTACGACAGAAGCGGCGTAATTAACAGTCTGATGTAACGATTAGAATCGATTACAATTACGATTATGATAGGACCGAATATGAGTACGATTATGAAGGGGATATAAGGAAGGCGACGGCTGAGCTCGAGGTCTCTCAGGAAGTCTCTCAGAAAGTCTCTCAGAAAGTCAGTCTCTCAGTCTCTCGGTCAGTCAGTCAGTCAGTCAGTCAGTCAGTCAGTCAGTCGGTCTCTCTCTCTCGCTCGCTCTCGATCAGTGAGTCAGTGTGGCAGTTGGTTATTGAACGGGTTAGCCGGATTGTGTTAGGAAGGACGATAGACATGTGTATTCAGTTAGATGAAGCCTAGTGAGGACTGTTGGGGGTCCGTTGATTCAGACTATTATTGTGAAACATCTCTCTTGATTCATTATATTATTGTGAAGCATTCTTTGATTCATGTAATAAAAGGATCAATAATGAACCTGCATCTTCGAGTATCTATGCTGTGGTCAATGTTGTGTGGAATGAGTGGTTAGACTCGGGAAGGTCACATTTGGCGTTGTCGGCAGGGTAGCCAGAGACTCGTTACATTTGGCGTTGTCGGCAGGATAGACTCGGGGACTCGTTACATTTGGCGCTGCGATCAGGATGAATTCAACGAGACTTGCCGCTTTAGGCACCCATAGTCAACCTAGTTCATAACTGTGTTTAGTGTGTGTGTGAATTCGGACATTCAGGAACAGTGAAAATTGAGGAACGAGGAAAATTTTTTCATACACACACGGTAAGAAATGTCTTTTTTATTTTGAAGGAAATAAATAAAAGGGAAGATTTAAATCAGAATTGAGGAAATTGAAAAGAACAGAGATGAGACACCTTTCATTATCATTCTGGCTTGGTGTCACATGCTCTTTTGCTGCTGCAAGCATGTGGCTCAGTATACCCCTAGTTGTAGCACCAACTACCCTGGGGACAGCTATGGGGCTGACCACCAGCATCCAGATAATTGGCATTGGTATCTCCAACTGGGTTGTTGGACAAATACTAGGCAAAGATGACAACCAAGAGATAGATGTAACCCTTAGACACTGGAAATGTGTCATGATCTCCCTTTTGGGCAACACTATCTGCTGCATAGCTGCAACATTTTTCCTTGGTGTGAGGGGCAGACGCGGGAGTGGTATTTTAGATATCGGAAAGGGACAGAGACTCCTGCTGGCCCAACAATCTGAGCCAGATGAAGAAAGCCCAGAGATAGGCAACGGTGAAGATGACCCTTTGCCTCCAGAGGGACCAGGACAAAATTTGGACAAAAAGCCGATCCATATTGTGGTCCTGCCCAGTGAGTCCCACATCAACAAATTTTACGGGGACGGTAATCCAACTTTAACCAACAGGTTCAGTGAAGAGGTCAGGGCTGCCTGGGCCTCGAGATGCATGTCACCAGAGGAAAGATTAAGACTGCTGATGGGCAGTATAGGAGAGACGGTTAGGGCAGAGGTCAAATGCCACGATAAAACCATCCAATCAGATCCAGATAAGGTGCTGGATCTAATTAGGGAGACCTTTGGGGAGAGACGGTCGGGATCGCAACTGCTAGCGGTGTTTGTAGGTATAAAGCAGAGACTGGCGGAGAGTGTGATGGAGTATTCACACCGAATAAACGGGGCCTTTGAAGCTGTAAAAGGCAAAATACCCGACATGGATGCGCGCCTGCTGAGGGACCATTTCATCGAGGGGCTGGCGACCCCTATGGCAAGAAGATATTTGAAGGAAGAGGTCTACAAAGACCCACAGTTGACCTTCCTTCAGGTCAGGAACTCAGCGATCCGCAGGTCCGAGGATGAGGACCAATCGAACTGTTCGGTAGACCAAATCTCTGTGCCGGAACAGCAACAATCCCCACCCACAGGGACCGGCACGGTGGAAACCATGATGGCTCAACTGTTGGCTCACCTGGATAAGGTTGACCAACGATTGGAGAGGTTGGAAAGCAGGTCAACAGCTGAGAATCAGGAAAAGAACGGGCCAAAACAGAGACGGGTTGGACGGCCGCGACCCGCCGGTCCATCGCTCCGGTGGACGGCCGATGGTCGACCAATTTGCCTGTCCCGCTCACAACCCGGACATATGGCACAATACTGTCCGGTGAAACGATCGCCCTCTGTAAGGCAAGGCAAGGCTACAGAGAGGCGAGGTTATGGCTTAAGAAACAAAATGGGACAAACAATGAAAGAGTCTCAAACAAGACTTGAAGAGAAATTATCAGATATTGAAAAAGAACTTCAAATCACAGCAAGGCTGGGATCCATCGAACAGCGATGGGCAGCAGAATTGGCACTCTCTGACCTGGAGAGAAAATATCGCCCAGGGCAGTCCAATGGTAATGCTGACGCGTTATCAAGGAATCCTTACGAGAGACCGGGCGATGAGGAAGAAACGCTGACAGGAATATGTGAGGTCAGAGCGTCAACAGATATCCCTCACGGGGTGCAAGTGAACAATTTGTTGGTAGAGAAAAATGATGATAAGAAGAAAATTGGTAGACTTAATAAAGGAATTCAAAGTCTAACCAGGAAACTGGAGAGGAAAAGTTCATGCAAATCAAAAGCACAGGAGAAATGTTCATCTTTAAAGTGTCTGTTATCGGAAGAAGTAAATAAAAATATTAGACAACAGAACAGTGTTGGCAAACTAGAAGAAATGATAGACAAAGAAAGGCCAGTGATGCAGAACGGACAGACCGGGGTGGAGCACATTTCCACAGAGCCCGGACATAGGGACATTGGTGATTTTAGTTGCCTTAATCACAAAGAGATAAGAAATGCCCAGAGAACGGATAGTGGCTTACAGCCGCTGTTGAAACACGTCCAGGAACAAAAATTCCCAGGAAGAAGGGAAAGAGAACAATTTGGTCGAGAAACAAAGAAAATACTGAGTCAGTGGGACCGTCTCAGTATAAAGGATGGTGTTCTCATGCGGAGAATTCATGACCAAATTGATGGGACAATACACCAGGTGGTGGTGCCTGGACAATTACGAGAAGAAGTGCTAAGGTTGGCACATGACAGGGCAGGACACCAGGGTCAGGACAGGACGCACAAAATATTACGACGAAGGTGTTACTGGCCCAATATGGAAATGGAGGTCAAACGCCATTGTGAGGCTTGTGTGAGGTGTCAGCATGCGAAAATGCCAGTTGTCAAAATGAGACAGCCATCGGGACACCTATTAGCGACAAAACCACTAGAGATTGTGGCTATGGACTTTACGTCGTTGGAGCAATCATCGGATGGGACGGAACATGTGTTGGTAATGACTGATGTTTTCACCAAATGGACTGTGGCGGTGCCCACACGAGATCAGACTGCCAAAACAGTGGCAAAGGTCTTAATAGAACATTGGTTCATCAAATATGGCATACCAAGACAATTACACTCTGACCAAGGAAGGGCCTTTGAGTCAGAAGTAATTAACCAACTGTGCAGCCACTACGGGATCAACAAATCTAGAACAACCACATTTAATCCGAAAGGAAACGGACAGTGCGAGCGGTTCAACCGCAGCATGCATGATTTGCTGCGTACTCTAGAACCTGAACAGAAAAAACGTTGGCCTGATTTTCTCCCAGAGTTGGTATATCTATACAACTGCACACCCCATGCCACAACCGGCTTTTCGCCATACATGTTGCTGTTCGGACGGGAGGCTCGACTCCCCCTTGACTTGTTCCTAGGAAAAAAGGAGAGTATGACTGGCTCATACACTGTACTGGAATATGTGAATGAACATATGAGACGAATTAGAGAAATGTACAGGGTAGTACAGGAAAGACTAGAACATGAAGCACGGCGAAGGGAACCGCCGGTACAGACAAAGGACCCGCCACTCAAACTGAACGACAGGGTATTACTGCGTAGCCACCCGTTAGGCAGAAACAAAATCCACGATCTCTGGGGACAGGAGATATGGCAAGTCGTGGAGATGCCTAAAGTAGCAGGTGGCCCCTTTAAGATAAGACCCATCGATCACACCAAACCGGATCGGTGGGCGAATATTGCTCAATTAAAGAAATATTGTCATAGTCAAGAAGAGCAGTTACACACAAGGAAACCCAAGACAATTAGGGAACCGGAAACTATAACGGAAATTCACATACCCATCCCGGAACCATGTCACCATCAACAGCGCAACAGCGTTACACAAGGGGAGGATACCGGCAACAAGGAGGATCCCGGTCCCTCCAAAAGCAGAGAGACAGTAGACCATCAGTTAAGTGGTCCGCGGAGAAGTTTGAGAAACAGAAAGAATACGAAATTTTTTGTCAGCAACCATCAATTCTTTCATGGTCGCGCTGGTATGAAAACAGACTGTTCAAAAAGTCATAAAAGTGAACTGGTGAAGGCACCAAACGAAAAAAGGTGGATGTGAATTCTAGAACTGTTTTGTGTCTGAGGAAGATGATGTAGACACATTGGATATGTGAAATAGGGATAACTGTCAATCTTATACGAATGTGACGACATTGACAGTGAGTGGAACAATGGATTTTTTTTTTACGGTGGTGCGATGGACTTTGAAGGACTGCACCTGCCAAGCGTTGTTTGTGGTTGATAACACACAAAAAAAGGCAGGGGTGGATGTAACTAGGGGAAGTTACCAAGAGACATAACGTGTTACAGTCTGACGTCACAGTGCAGGTGTTGGCTGATGCCAAGGCGTAGTATCTCGGGAAGCGATACGAAAGACGGTCTGTCAACTTTGATGTGACAGGATGCAGGTGGCTTATTAAAATCGGACTGTACGACAGAAGCGGCGTAATTAACAGTCTGATGTAACGATTAGAATCGATTACAATTACGATTATGATAGGACCGAATATGAGTACGATTATGAAGGGGATATAAGGAAGGCGACGGCTGAGCTCGAGGTCTCTCAGGAAGTCTCTCAGAAAGTCTCTCAGAAAGTCAGTCTCTCAGTCTCTCGGTCAGTCAGTCAGTCAGTCAGTCAGTCAGTCGGTCTCTCTCTCTCGCTCGCTCTCGATCAGTGAGTCAGTGTGGCAGTTGGTTATTGAACGGGTTAGCCGGATTGTGTTAGGAAGGACGATAGACATGTGTATTCAGTTAGATGAAGCCTAGTGAGGACTGTTGGGGGTCCGTTGATTCAGACTATTATTGTGAAACATCTCTCTTGATTCATTATATTATTGTGAAGCATTCTTTGATTCATGTAATAAAAGGATCAATAATGAACCTGCATCTTCGAGTATCTATGCTGTGGTCAATGTTGTGTGGAATGAGTGGTTAGACTCGGGAAGGTCACATTTGGCGTTGTCGGCAGGGTAGCCAGAGACTCGTTACATTTGGCGTTGTCGGCAGGATAGACTCGGGGACTCGTTACATATATATATATACATATATATATATATATATATATATATATATATATATATATATATATATATATTGTTACGACCACCTGGTGTTTAACCTGGGCTGACCCGTATGTTGGGGTAGCGATCTCACGCTCATCCATCAACCTGGCGGTGGTCAGAGGCTGACCAGTGCTGGCCGTGAGAACCTTTGGGCCGTGACGGCCACACCGGATTGGGTACCACGCTGTGGGCGGTGCATACCTGGTGTCTTGGGGGACTCGGCTATTAACGTGGACAACAGCCCATAAATTACCTGGTGACACCACGTGCTGACCGTTGATGCTTGATCTAGGCTAGTGACGGTCCGTGTTTTACGGCTGGGAAAACCTTCCAGGTCGGAGGGGGCCGAGGGGACCGTCATGGACGGATATGACCTAGGGTCAGGCCTTAATTAAAATCGTTCCCACGGTGTAGAACGGGGGACGAGTACTTTAGGAGGGTAGACCGGAGACTAGGGGGACACACTCTCGACAGACACTCGGGACACACACACGGAGACGGACGGACGTCTCGGATAGCTAGGCTTAGAGGAGACAGACATGGGTCGTCTTTGTGAGCTGGTGGAAAGCCACGACATGTTTTAGACTTAGGCTAGATAGACAGTTAGGGACAAGTAGGGTAGTCGTACTAAGAACTTTAGTTGTTGTAGTTACTTGTGTATATTTCTGATTGTTGTACTTCGGTGGCGGGTTAATGTTAGATGTTGTATTTTGTGGCGAATAAATAGAGATTACTGAAGTTGGCTTTTATTTATTTTTATTTTTCTTCTTCTTGTTTACGATTACGTAACAATTGGCGGCTTGCGTCCGGGATAGGACAGACAACGAGTTGAATAGTTTCTTTTGATGCCATTTTCAGTTGGGGGCTCACGAGCTTGTGTTTTAGTTTTAAGTTTTAGAAGTAGTGACAATAAAGTTGTTCACGGAATCAGGAGAGTTTTCCAAACATTGGAGTAAGTAGCGAGCTTATCACCTTTGTATTGACACTGAGTTTATTTTGCTTGATTTTTATGTTGGTCCAGTAGAGCTGGAATTTTTATTTTTATTCAGTATAGCTGGAGGGATTAATGCCCAGTATACTCGAATGTTTTTTGTTTGGTCCAGTGGAACTGGAGTGTTCGGGTTTATTCAGTACAGCTGGAGGGTCAATTCCCAGGTACGTGAATAAATTCGTAATTTTTGTTTGGTTTGCTCAGTATAGCTGGAGGGTCAATTCCCAGTATACGTGAGTAAATCGTTTGTGATCCAGTATAGCTGGATATTTAGTTTGGTTGGCCCAGTATAGCTGGTGTCTACCTATTTCAAGTGTCAAAGGTGATAGCCCTACTTTTAATGTTTAAGTTAAAGTTGTTTGTTGTGAGCCACATTTTTAATAGTTAACCGCCACCATTTAGCTGAATAAGTTCCGTAAGTGTGAATCATGGACGTAATGAGTTTTATTGAGTGTCCAACTCTAGAAGTTTTAGACAGGTTTTGTCGCGTAGAGTTATTGCGTCTAGTTGAGGAGCTAGGACTAGAGGTTGATGTGTCGGATAGAGATAGAGTTCTACGAGATCATATTTGTGTTGAGTTGGTAAATACAGGTAGATTAGAGGAGGAGTGTCTAGACTCGATAGAATATTATGAGATAGGACGTTTTAGGGTTGAAGAAATTGAGAGGAAGTATCAAGCTAAGTTGTTAGAGATCGCGAGAGGAAAAGAGGATAAGTTGTTAGAGATCAGGAGGGATATATTCATGTCAGAATCTTGGAAGGAAATTAACATTAAAAGTTTAGAGAAACTGTTCGGACATGAAGTTAAACTATTAGAGATCAGGAGGGAACGGGATTTACTTAGGCTATGGGAGGAGGCGCAGCTTAGTGGGTTGTTTGACTTTCCAGAATCTGTCTCTGTTTTCTCTCAGGCTAGGGTAGTAGTTTCCGAAGATCGGTATAGAGATGAAGATAGTTCGTTGTCTGATAGAGTAGGTAGCGAGTTTTGTCAGTCTCAGACTAAGGCTGCCACTAGCTTTGGCTCAGTCCCTGAAGTCGACTCTAACCTAGCAGGACCAGCACAAACGTCAAAACGTGCTGATAGCTTACGAGTTGAGAGTTGTGTGCCGACAAGTACTGAAGGCATTCAGCAAGTTATTGGTTTAGATAAAATCACGGCAACCACTCTGGTGTTGACCAGTCATGAAAAGGGGCTGTCAATATCTGACCCAGTGGATACAACCACCGATGATATCACGGAAACCACTCTGTTGTTGACCAGTCATGAAAAGGGGCAGTCAATATCAGAACCAGTGGTTACAACCACCGCTGAAATCACGGTAACCACCGAGAGAGTGAATACCCATGAGAACAGGCTGTCCTCGTCTGAACCTGAACCAGTAACTGCATCTGATCAAGACCTTACTACTTGTGGTCTTGAAGGCGTCATGAACTTAACTGGAGGTCATGTGAATGGTGACCCACACCTTCGGGTAGACGAGTCAACAAATCTTCTGCTAGCATCGGTAACAGACAAAATTGTTACCCATTGTCTTGGAGTGTTTGATTTCTCCCCGACCAAGTCCAGCAACCCAGAGGCCATGACCTCACCTGGAGGTCACGTGGATGGTGTTCTACATCCAGAGATAGACGAGTCAACGAATCTTTTGCCAGCATCAGTAACGAACAAAATCGTTACCCTTTGTCTTGGAGGTGAGCCTAACACGGGCTGTCCTCCCATGATCCCAGCAGTATTTGATTTCTCCCCGACCAAGTCCAGCAACCTGGAGGCCATGACCTCACCTGGAGGTCACGCGGATGGTGTTCTACATCCCGAGTTTGAGGAGACGACGAATCTTTTGTCAACGTCGGTGACAAGCGTAGTTGTTACCTCTTGTTTAGGAGTTGAGCCTAACTCAGGCTTCCCTCCCCTTATCTCGGAGGTGATTTATTGTTCTCTGACCGACCCGGTCAAGACCAACACCCTGGAGACGGTGACCTCAGCGGGTCACGCTACTTCTCTCAACCGAGGGTGCGTACAAGCGAGCGCACACCCCATTGCTTTCATGGAGACAGGGCGTAATCGTTCCCTTTTCGTGTGACTCGATGTTCAGGATAAACATCGTGTCAAAACATGGCTACATTAGTGCAAGCAGTCCTGTGAAACCACGCCTTATGTGCGAGTCGTTGTTGTTGTGGACGGACAATAACTCCGTCACTAAAATTGTGCTGCGCCGTTATAAAGTTCGGCTTAAGTTTTATGTTTACGGACTCATGATGACCCGAAAGACGGAAAACTAATTTGTGTTTCAAACCTATTAGAACTGTTCCCAAGATAGACTGTTTCATGTTTTCCCAGGATGCAAGTGTTCTAATCAAAATGAACTATTTTCAGGCTTAAAGAATGTACCCTTTTACATGTCTTGTTTGAAAAAAAAAGTGTTATTGATGTTTTACATGTTGATGAATTCGTGACAGTTTTTAATTGTATTGACAGGTTTTGTTGACTGATGACGTAACTATCAGTAAAACGAAGACTGTTGGTTTCAACATTAAGATTATTTGCGACAGTGACACATGTGTTGCAGATTTGCGGTTTTATTTACTTTGGTGTCTATGTTTGATGACACTGTGGTTGGTGTATTTAGTCAAACTTGTTATTGTGACTAAATCATCCACGTTTCTTATCTTTTTGATGATGATGATGTTAAACTGTTTTAGTCCTATTTAGGTTTATTCTGGGACTTTTGAGGAGTTGTGAGATTGGGCTGGTGGTCTAGTAAGATATGTTCAATTAATTCCCCTTGCGGTGAATTAATTTCTCGAAGGGAGGGGGTGTTACGACCACCTGGTGTTTAACCTGGGCTGACCCGTATGTTGGGGTAGCGATCTCACGCTCATCCATCAACCTGGCGGTGGTCAGAGGCTGACCAGTGCTGGCCGTGAGAACCTTTGGGCCGTGACGGCCACACCGGATTGGGTACCACGCTGTGGGCGGTGCATACCTGGTGTCTTGGGGGACTCGGCTATTAACGTGGACAACAGCCCATAAATTACCTGGTGACACCACGTGCTGACCGTTGATGCTTGATCTAGGCTAGTGACGGTCCGTGTTTTACGGCTGGGAAAACCTTCCAGGTCGGAGGGGGCCGAGGGGACCGTCATGGACGGATATGACCTAGGGTCAGGCCTTAATTAAAATCGTTCCCACGATGTAGAACGGGGGACGAGTACTTTAGGAGGGTAGACCGGAGACTAGGGGGACACACTCTCGACAGACACTCGGGACACACACACGGAGACGGACGGACGTCTCGGATAGCTAGGCTTAGAGGAGACAGACATGGGTCGTCTTTGTGAGCTGGTGGAAAGCCACGACATGTTTTAGACTTAGGCTAGATAGACAGTTAGGGACAAGTAGGGTAGTCGTACTAAGAACTTTAGTTGTTGTAGTTACTTGTGTATATTTCTGATTGTTGTACTTCGGTGGCGGGTTAATGTTAGATGTTGTATTTTGTGGCGAATAAATAGAGATTACTGAAGTTGGCTTTTATTTATTTTTATTTTTCTTCTTCTTGTTTACGATCCCCTGACTAGTTCGAAAGGATTAGAGAAGGGGGTACGTAACAATATATATATATATATATATATATATATATATATATATATATATATATATATATATATATATATATATATATATATATATATATATATATATATATATATATATATATATATACCCAGTCCCTTATAAATATAAAAAACAATGGTGAACTGAGTATGTAGGTATGTTACAATATTATCATTATCCACTGCAAAATTTGTAACCATATAAAGTAATTTGTGCATTACTTTACAGCATGCTCATAACAGCATGCTATTTTCGTTTGATTTTTTTCTTCCGGCCATACAAGGAGTAAACCCAGACACAAAGTTTCCAGCATGGGTAAAGTAAAATTCTATCACCCACGGGAAACACGTGACCGCACAAGTCTTGAATGAAAATCAGCGAGAACACGAGATCCACTCTAGTGTGGTGATATGGTTATGGGAGATGGGTGGGTGAGGTGGATGAGGGAAGTTGATACAGAGCTTGGGGGGGGGGGTATAGATGATGTCAGTTGTGTGCGTGTTTATCACGGGGAGAAAGGGGGGTGAGGATTATCGGTGTGTGTATGTGGGGGGGGGAGGGGGTTAATCGATAAAAGCAAGGTGAATTCGCGATAACGGACACCGTTGATAAGAGCAGGAAGAAACAAAGTGACGAGCGGCTGTTGTTTTGTCGTTACCTGAAATAGATTTCCAGACCCATGCTACCTGACCCATGTTACCTGACCCATGTTACCTGACCCATGCTACCTGACCCATGTTACCTGACCCATGTTTCCTGACCCATGTTACCTGACCCAAGTAACCGCACTCGTGTTAACTAGCCCATTTTTACCTGACCCATGTTACCTGACCCATTTGATCCGACCCATTAAACTTGACCCATGTTACCTAACCCATGTTACCTGACCCATGTTACCTGACCCATGCTACCGGACCCATGACACCTGATCAATATGAACTGACCCATGTTACCTGATCCATGTTACCTGATCCATGATAGCTGACCCATGATAGCTGACCCAAATGATTTGACCCATGTTACCAAAAGAGCTACCTAATATTTATGTCTTTATATACAGCACATCGGTTGGGAATTGGGGAGGGAGATGGGGGTGTTGAGCTATAAAAAGAAGGTGATGATTGAGGTGAATTTGTTACAAATCATTAGGTGAACATTGAATTATTTAATCCACTGATGAGTAGATGAATTAGGCTCGTTTAAAAAAAAAGAACAAAGAAGATGATAAATAATTGGACTTTAGACTTAGAAACGAAATTCCCCACCCCTCCTCCCCTACCCTGTCCGTGCAGGTATGTTGAGAGTTATCCTCCTTACTTTCAAACAATACCCAGAAGCCGCCATCTTGATGAACCGCACCAACCAAAATATTTCTTCTTCTCTAAAAGCATAACACGGGTAGGCAGGTCTACCTGCGTATAACAAAATACATCAAAAGTTTGATAAACCACAAGCGATACTCTAATTTCGGAAGAAAATAAAAACCATACATTTTCACGAGAAAACATAACACGTCAACATACATCAAACATAAACTCCCCCCCCCCCTCACCCATCTCCCCCCACGCACACCCCCCCCCCCCTTAATTTTTAAAATTTTATTAACCTTGTTGGAAGGTCGGTCTACTCATCAACAACAGAATTAGTAAATAACTATATGAAAGGCTTGAACATTTTACGTAGACCTCCTGGGTAGTTTTGCCCTTAATTACCAGCACTACTAATTAAAGATAGTTCCCCCCCCCCCCCCGTATGTTATTTCAAAAGTCAGGTTCTCTAAGAGAAAGTACATCGCTAGTTAAAATACAGCATTATACACTTGTAGTTTAAAAACAAAATTAATTACACATCTAGTTATGTTTATGTCAGGTTGCATTGTCATCGGGTCTTGACTACGTGTCAAGCGAGTTAAAGTTTTTACAAAACGTAATTTGTTTGTGGGTGCTTAGACAAGCCATGTGACGCAAACAAATCATGCGATATCCTTTGGTTAAAAAGCAGTTTAAACAGATCAAAGGGATGGCGATAGGCTGCTAACCCAAAAGTCTCGAGTTCGAATCCTTTATATGACGAGGTTAATAAACATAAACTCTACTTCATCTGCCCAATGGATCGCTAGGCCTAAAGAGAATTTCTAACTTAACGGATTGAATGGTTTGTTGTAGTGAGACAATCAAGTAGGCGCCATCTATATTTTGTGCACATGTTTAAATACTTCCTGTGATGTGATGTTTTGGAAAACGCCCAGTATAAAAATCACACAGAAATATATTTTTTTTCTTGATGGTTTTAATTTCAAAAGTTTTAAAAAGTTTTGAAAAAGAAAACAACCACAGGAACGAAAGGCAAAACATCTTTACGTTGCGAAATTTTGTTGTTGATTATGTTCTTTAGCATGGGAGTAGTAACAGCGTTATAGCTTTCATTTCTTGGGAACTGGGATAGGGGTGGGGTGGATGGCGGTGGGGTGGGGTGGTTTATGAGGGTGGGGGTGTCAGTGTACGATGGCACTGCAAGTTTACTACCCATCTTTGGTACTGTCTAGTGAACCTGTCGAGACACATTTCAAACGAACTCAACCACTATTCTAACTCAACCCATGGAAGTAGGTAGCTAAACTATAATCCTAACTTAATATTAACATTAACTACATCTAACACTTCGGCTCTGTTTTACATATAATGTGGCATACGCTATACACATCTCAAAGCCTTAACTCTGCAAATAATAATACCGACTTGTAACGAACTTGTATCAAAACGAAAACCTTAGTAGCCCTTCATCATCTTACGAAATATTACCTTAAGTGCTGTGACCTCGAGTAAGGTCAAGATGACCCAACCCATGCACTTGGTGCTGCCACCTCTTAAAATATTTGTAAAAAAAAAATGTAATTTACAATTTCCGCCCACGTCTTACGTACAAGTTTCCTTTTGAAAGATTTCCTTTCACACTTCAGACTCCCGGAAAACTAGACGTCACACCTGATGTCACTCGTCTATAGGGTTACCCGCTACCCACCCCCACCCCCCGCCTATAGGGTTACCCACCCCCCGCCTATAGGGTTACCCGCTACCCACCCCCACCCCCCCACCTATAGGGTTACCCACCCCCCGCCTATAGGGTTACCCGCTACCCACCCCCACCCCCCGCCTATAGGGTTACCCACCCCCCGCCTATAGGGTTACCCGCTACCCACCCCCACCCCCCGCCTATAGGGTTACCCACCCCCCGCCTATAGGGTTACCCGCTACCCACCCCCACCCCCCACCTATAGGGTTACCCACCCCCCGCCTATAGGGTTACCCGCTACCCACCCCCACCCCCCGCCTATAGGGTTACCCACCCCCACCCCCACCTATAGGGTTACCCACCACTCACCCCCCCCCCCCCGCCTTTAAAGTTACCCACTACTCCCCCCTTCCCCCTGCCGTTCATGTCATACCATTTATTCTATGAGCCACCGTAATAACAATTTGCTTTCATTTTGCAAACGAAAATCTTAGACCCACAAAAAAAACGTGTAAAGTGGGCTAGGATTACATCATGCATTCGTTTAGAAAACATAGGCGTAGCTACACATTTATGCTTCTGTGAAATGTGATTTGGCGTATGAGTAAGAGAAAGGTCTCGGGGATAGTACGTAAATAAATTCTGCATGTTATTATTAATTAAGATTTGAGACGTGATTTCTGGGTAATTCTAATGTATATAACAATCAACGATGACAATCAGTATGATGGGGAAAAAAAATTCAACTATTTATATCAGAGTGACTGGGATGAAATTTTAGTGACGTCATTTTACAAAAGATGTTCTGTGGTGGCATATCTGACTATGTAAAAGTAGGTTAAAGTTGAGTGACGTCATTTATGGACAAACCTTCTGCAGGCTGTCATACGTAAAAGATGAAGCACAAATACTTCGACAACCTGTCATGCGCAGAAGATGAAACACAGCTATTTTGGACCACCTTTCATAAGTAGAATATAAAACACAACTAGATCGAGAACGTAAACTTCAAAAGCGAGCATTATTTATTTTATCGGTTGTTCTGACTTCTCCGTACTGGCCTGTCGGGTTAAAAAAAAAAAAACGAAAAAAAAAAAACACCAACTATTAAACTAGTTGGCTTCTTGTGACGTGGTTTCCGGTGTTAGGTAATTTTAGCAACAGTCGATGAAATCTGGTCTGGTTTGGCAGACGACACGATGCTTTGGGCGCAATTTTTCAAATTAAAGTTCTTGGTCTTTGTTAGTTGGAAAAAATACTATTCCCCTCTTTCTTTAATAGTTAATCAACTTCTTTAAAAAATTATGTAGGAATTCAAAAAAATTTCCTATAGTAAAACTTTAATCCAGAAAATAACGAATCTTGTAAAGATGCATGTTTTTTTTTCAGCCAGTAGCGTTTGTGTTTATATGTAACCGTATTTTTAAACGTATAGCCTATCTGCGTCTAAATTTATCCATATTTATACCGTATATCAATGCCCATACATATTTATAACGTATTAGTAAAGAATTATGTAGGAATTGAAAATATTTCCTAGTGAAACTTTAACCCAGAAAATAACGAATCTTGTAAAGATGCATGTTTTTTTTTCAGCCAGTAGCGTTTGTGCTTATATGTAACCGTATTTTTAACGTATAGCCTATCTGCGTCTATATTTATCTTCTTTATACCGTATATGAATGCCCATACATATTTATAACGTATTAATAAAGATTATGCCTGTTCATGCACGATGCAGGAAGTACCTGTGGTCGAAATGTTTTTTTTTCTATTTCGTTGCAGTTTCAGCGGAGCAAAACAACAACACCCAAACTAGGAAGTGTATGTGTGTCGATTAAAAGCAGTATTGGTGGTTGTGTATTGGGGGGGGGGGGGGAGTCAGACACGATATTGGCAAACACCTCAATCTAATTTGCATTATGATAAAATTAGGTCTAGGACTTCAAATATTTTTTTTTCTTGTTTAAACCCTAAACAAGATTTCTGCAAGAGAACTTACAAAACAAGTTAATAAAAAGTCTAGTGACAATTTAAGCGCAATTTCCTTAATTATTTTTTTGTGACCGAACGAAAGGATATTTTTGAAAACTTTCTTCGGCAATATTGTTCTAAATTATGGCAGGAATCGATTGGTAAATGTTTCAAGTCGCTAAGTGGTCTGGTTGCCGAGATATGGGACAAAAACAGCATTTTTTGAGGTTGTTTGGCTTTTCCGGGAAATCCAGGAAGGAATTCCGGGAATTGTTTTGGCCCACAATCATCCTCGGAACTTGCTTAACATATTTGCTTTTGGAACTAGTCCTCGATATTGCTTCGTTGAGGAGGAGATACGACTTAAAGCTGCGGACACACATCCATCCAGAACGAGGTTAATAATCGCAATTGTCCGTATGGATATTGCGCTAAAAAGTTACATTACAGCATACATTAGGGTACATTTTCAATTTCATATATCGTTGCATTATTCACTATTATCTTTCATTTTTTAAATTAAAAAAAAAAACTTATTCAAATAAGTTTTTAAACGTGTTCTGTTTATTTTTTGACTGGAAGAAATAATGCGTTAGAATAATATCACTCTAATAAGTCCACGCGTCATTAATTAATTAGTTAATTAGCTAATAAACTAATGTAAACACCGGTTGTGCAACACAAACTGGAGTCACGTAATCACACAGCCATAAGTTAATCAATTGGCTAATTGGCACTACTGTAATTAGCGATTAACTTTTGATGAGAGCATTAAATCTGGAGCTAAGAATATAGCAGTGCCAGCACAGGTGTAGGCGCTATTGTTTTCATATCGCAAGTCGAACTCTAGATATAGGAACAGGTCTACAGTTCTTGTAGAAACAGATTCTAGACTTACCGGATCATGTACATACATAATATTTGTCTATTACAAAATGGGGGGGGGGGGGGGGTCGATATGAAATAATGAATCAGATAAGGGCATGGATATTTAAAACTCAGTTAATAGTTTTAACGATATCTATTCAGGGGGGGGGGGGGAAAGGAGTTACCCAATTAGGACATGGGGCAGGTACAGTAGAATTCACGTCTTTCTCTGACCTCGGGATGTGGTCAGCCGAGTCGCCCTTAATTTTACCAAACATGACCCAGGTACCCTTCGGATTTGGGGGAGGATAAGGGGGGGGGGGGGGGGGTGGAAGACTAAAGTCTTGTATCCAAACTCGAGACTTTTATCTTTAAAGCCGGGTGCTTTAGTGCTTGACTACGCCGTTCCAACACAATAATGGTAAATCATTGAGTATTCTCTAACATGGGACAGGGTAAACCCGATCGGTACCCAGTCACCCCTGACCTTAATTGATGGCTATCTGTTGCTAAGGCAACAGTGCCTCTAGAGTTATCCTCACCTAAGGTGGGAGTGACATTAAGATCCGCCCTGACCCCTGTCTGTCACCTTGACCTCTCAACTACCTTACTACGTCACCTATGCTGCGCCTGATGAAAAAAGAT
Organism: Physella acuta; assembly: GCF_028476545.2. Taxonomy (NCBI): domain Eukaryota; kingdom Metazoa; phylum Mollusca; class Gastropoda; family Physidae; genus Physella; species Physella acuta. Next base: position 507 of record NW_026733851.1, on the reverse strand, counting down.
ACGAGATTTTGTTCCAAGCCACCTTTATAACTCAACAATCCCTCGGCCTACAACAAGCGCTTAACGCGACATAAAGTAAAAATACACCTGCCAAAATTACGTTCTTACGAAATTTTCCTCAAATAATCGAATATTCTACAATATTCTCTCACCCCCCCCCCCGGGTACTCCTGTTAAGTGTTTTCTAGTTTTTTTTTCTTTTTAGCAACAGGTCGTCCTCTTTCTTTTCCCGCCCCCCACCTCCCCCCCCCCCTCTCCTTAGTGTGTTTTGAATTTTCAACTCAGCCAATTGGAAGGAGAACCTCGCGCTACGGGTCAGGAATATTTACTCACCAACAGACCGACGCGCACATGTCGATGTCGTGGAAAAACCCGGAACGAATGAAGAAGGTTGGGGGTGGAAGGGGGGGGGGGGGGGGTAGCGATAAATACGGGGTTCACATCCTTAAAAAAACTGATTCAACCTTAAATATTTTAACTTTGAATTATTAAGCGTTGAATAATAAT